>NW_022986290.1:150270-218457 GCF_902500255.1 Thalassophryne amazonica
TCCAACACGGTTGACATTGAAATATCATCTTTGTACATCAAATCAGAAAGTGGACTAGTCAATTCTGCATAACAGGGAATCCATGCCCTGCAGTAATTAGTCAGTCCAAGAAATGACATCATCTGCTTTTTGGTTTGTGGTTTTGGAGCGTGCAAAATTGCTTCCTTCCTGTCAGACAGGATCGTGCGCCCTGTGGCTGATAACTCATGTCCTAAATATTTTACTTTATCCCTACACAACTGAACTTTGTTTCTACTCACTCTGTGGCCATTATCAAATAAGAAACATAATAATGCTACTGTGTCAGTTATGCAGTTTTCTCGTGTGTCAGAGGCAATCAAAATGTCATCAACATACACTAACAGTTGGCTATCTGCCGGTGGAACGAAATTGGCTAAACATGCTGACATGACTTGAGAATAAATAGTTGGACTCTGCGTAACCCTGCGGTAACCTGGTGAATGTATATCGTTGTCCTTTAAAGGTAAAAGCAAACCAGAATTGACTATCTGGATGCACTGGCACAGAGAAAAATGCATTACTTATGTCAATTACTGAGAAACTATTAGAATTTGGTCTCAGCGAATTTAACAAGGTATGTGGATCTGGGACACATGGTGCTCTTTTAATCACAGCAGCATTTACTGCCTGCAGATCTTGAATCATTCTCCACCCCACTGAGGGCGGAGCCTTTTTCACAGGAAATATGGGTGTGTTACATGGTGAATCTGGGCATGGCACTATTACTCCTGCTGTTAATAAATCCTCTATTACTGGCCTGATTCCGTCAATTGCATCAGGTTTCAATGGATACTGTCTTACACATGGTCTGTATTCTGTTTTGGCCTTATAACTACAGGTTGTGCATTTTTAATCAGTCCTACGTCTGAAGGACCTGTTGTCCACAATCCTGACGGTACTGAAGAGAGAAGAGCATCCTCTTCAGGACTCAACTGAAACACTCAGGATTGTGAAGTGGACACATCAATGTGTGTTCCAGCTGTCAGCACCAATGAGACATTAACTAGCACTTTATACAACTTGGTTGATGGACTGAACTCCGTTCGTGGTCCAACTCTACTCCAATCAGAGGCTGACAAAGCTGTTATGACTGTCAGTCCCAATTCTTGCCATTCTGTCAAATATGGCTTACAAAGTGACATATGTAATGGCATACCTGTGAATTTCAATTTTGATACATCTTCAGTGGCGCCTGTTACTGTTATGACGGCTATTGAGTTGCCATCATGAATCAAATCGGTCATTGTCAGTTTCACAGGTGAAACATTTTTCAATTTAGTTTCATAGTCACCATCCGGACCTGGAGGATCTTTATGCCACATTGTGACATGCAGGTCAGGTGGTGACATCTGTTGTTCAGGATTTTTTAGTAGGGCTGTCGCTTGCAAGACGACATCTTTACCCCATCCTGCAGCATCTTCTTCTGAGATGTCAAATGTATAGTAATAGTGGAATGTGGGGTCAGCGCTTTCTTCTTTTACCATGTTAACGCCTCCTGTGCGTTCAACAACTAATTTCCCTTGTTCCACAATTATGGACAAGCCCAATGCAGTCAATCCGTCTCGTCCTAGGAGGTTAACTGGACATTGTGGCATGCTCAACACTGACATAGTACACGTCAGGCCAAATGGATCTGTCAACGTTATGGGTTTAGTGATAGGGACGTCTGATGTTTGTCCATTTGCAGAGCGAACCCTAAAGAGTTCGTTGCTTAATTGATGGACAGGTATGTTGTCATTACATGTGGTTCTACATGCTCCTGTATCACAAAGGAATGTCACTGGTCGTCCATTTACCAACAAAGTCACTTCTGGTTTTGGTACCGGATTTCCCAGCAAGGCACACAGATCCATACATACAGATTCAGACTGCCTATCTGATATGGAATCATGGATTATGGATTCTAGTCATTGTGGATACTGTGGCTGCGGAGGATTATTCCGTTGTGGAATTCTCCCTGCTGCTCCCTCAGTAGGTGGATTTGGATAATTTCTATACATATGTCCCTCTCTTCCACAGTTCCAACAAATCAGGGGACCACGTGGTGGCCCTCCCTGCTGTTGTGGTTGCCATGGTCCTTGACGTTGTGGCTGTCCACCTTGTCTATTTTGCCATGGCTTTTTGGGGTGTTTGCACTGCTTCTGCTGTCTTAAGTTACCCTGCTGGTAATATATTTCATCATCTCCATGTGCTACATACACTCCTTTGTCGCTGTTTCTTGTCTTTTTCTGCTTTAAGACTTCTTCTGCATGACAGCAGTGTGTATGTGTTTCTTCCAATGTGCCTGTAGGCAATCCAATCCAATGTTTCTGTATCCAAGCTTTTATATCCTTATTGGAATGTTGGATCAGAGCGTTTTTCAATTGTTGTTCATACACAGGTGTTTCTGGCAATATGCCACTATGGACCCTAAACACATTCTCAAATCTGCACCTAAACTCTGTCCATGGCTCTCCTTCTTTCTGAGTTGTCCTGGTAATTTCAGTATAATTTATCTTTGGTCCTAACACTCCTTTTGCACGTGTAATCATAGCTTCCACTCTTGTTTTCAAGACTAGATCATCATGTGTCAGTGGTACGCCTTGTTGATCTGCAGGATTCCAGTCTCCGTGTACCTGACTCCATTTAGGGCCACATGCTTTCATCCACACCTGTTGGACTTCAGGTCCATTAAGGTGGTAAGATGTTCTAATGTTTTCTATATCCTGCATAAATCCCTCAATATCGACATGTGGCGATGGTATCATGTCGACTGCTGCTTTGATATCATCAGCATTCCATGTCCGATAAACGAGCATGGTTGGTAGCTGTCCTGCTGTTCCTGCACGAGGATTTGGTACTTCTATCATAGGATAGGCACCTCCCTGATCACTATGTTCCACCATGGGAGGGGCTGTAGGCACTTTCGCTTGACTGCGTTTGTGGTTTTTCTCTTTTTACCTTAGGTTTTACTGCCAAATCATACTGTGGTGGCGGTACATCGTCATCCTCTGGTAGAGGATATAAAGGTCTCTTGTCACCGACGATCCAGCCGGCGGTGATTGTTGAGGCTGTTCTGGCTCTCTGTGCTGAATTATCACATCTTCTTCTGCCTTACCTACAGCTTTCTTTTTCCTTGCTTTCTCTAATCGTCGCTTCTCTGCTCCTTTCTGTCTGTTCTCTGCTTCTTCCTCCCAAAATGCCACTAAATCTGCCCCTACTTTTCTGCATCTTGATTTGGCGCTATACAAGAAAAAAGTTGATTGATTGATTGATCTTTTTCTCATCACCTTTATGTTCCCGTTCTAACTCCTTCTTCAGCTTTTGTATGCTGATCAGGTTCAGTCGTCCGTCAAAGTCATGTTTAGTTATCCAGGTCTCCAATTTCTTTGTTGCTTTTGGATTTTTTGCCTCCATAACTTTCCAGTCGTCAGTTGATAAATTTTCCTTATTTTTAGACGTCTTACCCCCCATTTTTATTATATTTTTTTTATCCCTTGTTATAATTTGGACTTCAGACGGGGGCACACCTAGGGTGTTCTAAATCTGAAGTTTCACACTTTCTTTGGACGTGACAATTAATTTACTGTCGTGTGGTTGATTCCTTTCACCTCCCCGTAGGAAGCGGAATCACTTGCCTGCTGCTTCCACACGCACGGTTGTCACTAACGTTGTCCAAAGTATTACACTTTCACACAGTTATTTACACTTGCGCAAAACACTATTTACACATAGAAACACTCCTAATAATCGTACGCGTATTCTTATGTCAGGGGAGCTCGCCCTCCCGTGAAATTTAACTAATGTCCTGCCTTAGGGGACTCCGCCGTCCCTGCCAAATTTAACTGCCTTTTTACAGTGCACATATTTCTACCCGGGATTTCCTGTACGTATTAAAACAGAGGAGTCCGTATCCTCCTTCCGGAATTTAACTACTTGCGTCCCTCGCAACCGTAGAGGAGTCCGCCCTCCTTACAGAGTTTAACTGTGTTTCATTAACAGACGATTCTGTATCATCGCTTACGGAGTTTAACTGTTTTATGTGATCACTTTTATCCCCTACCGGTACGCGTATATAAACAGAGGAGTCCGCACCCTCCTTACAGAGTTTAACTGCTTTGCATTAACAGGCGATTCTGTATCATCGCTTGCGGAATTTAACTGTTTTATGTGATCTGATCACCACTCACTCAGTACTGTTTACAAAGAAATTTTACTCACTGACTCGACTTCCTGTCTGTCTTCTTCGGGAAAATCTCGTCAACCAGACGATGCCAGCGGTGGTCGACAATTGCAGACACGATCAATCAATCGATCAGACCTTGGCCAAGGATTTACGTCTGGACTTGACGACCTCCGCCGGACACCTCCGGTGTTGTTGAGCTCCCGGACGAGCCCCCAGTCAATGTTGGGTATTTTCTCCTCCAAACATTCTTAAAACCTTTAACAAGACAAACAGAGTCAAGAAACACCAGTGAGACAGAAAGTCAAATATTACGCGCGGAGTGCGGCCAGGCTGTACACCAAGGCTACACTAAAGTCTGGCCTGCTTTTCCGCTCTTTTTATTAAGAGACGCCCTCATCACATAAACAAGAAACTTGTCCTAAGGGTGGGGGTAATGATGCAAGACAAGTTTCTTCCCATAACATAAACGCATACGTCAATAAGTGCAGCTGTAAGGAAGAACACTTCAGGTCAGCACATCTCGTTCATCTGTTGCAGGTATCAGCTGTTCTGCATCTGCCTGAAGTGTCCTGTCTTCCACACTCCTTCACACTAAACACCACATCACAAACGTCAAAACAAAAATTGAATTCTCAGGATTGCATTAAGACAGGTGCAAAACAGCACATCTCCGTTCTCATGAGAAAGAAGACAAAGCTAAACAAGGTAGAATAACACGTACGTTCTCAGGGTGAAGTGCAAAACAGCACAACACCGTTCTCATGAGAAAGAAGACAAAGCTAAACAAGGTTGAATAACACGTACGTTCTCAGGGTGAAGTGCAAAACAGCACAACACCGTTCTCATGAGAAAGAAGACAAATGTACAAACGTTTAACAGTGATAACATATATACAAAATCTTTAACAGCTTCCTTGAGCAGCCTGGTAGGAATGGGGTCTAATAGACATGTTGATGGTTTGGAGGAAGTAACTAATGAAAATAACTCAGACAGAACAATCTGAGAGAAAGAGTCTAAAGCAGCCAAAGATAATGATATGTCTTTGAGATGGTTATGAGCAATTTTTTCTCTAATAGTTAGAATTTTATTAGCAAAGAAAGTCATGAAGTCATTACTAGTTAAAGTTAAAGGAATACTCGGCTCAATAGAGCTCTGACTCTTTGTCAGCCTGGCTACAGTGCTGAAAAGAAACCTGGGGTTGTTCTTATTTTCTTCAATTAGTGATGAGTAGTAACATGTCTTAGCTTTACGGAGGGCTTTTTTATAGAGCAACAGACTCTTTTTCCAGGCTAAGTGAAGATCTTCTAAATTAGTGAGATGCCATTTCCTCTCCAACTTACGGGTTATCTGCTTTAAGCTGCGAGTTTGTGAGTTATACCACGGAGTCAGGCACTTCTGATTTAAAGCTCTCTTTTTCAGAGGAGCTACAGCATCCAAAGTTGTCTTCAATGAGGATGTAAAACTATTGACGAGATACTCTATCTCACTCACAGAGTTTAGGTAGCTACTCTGCACTGTGTTTGTATATGGCATTAGAGAACATAAAGAAGGAATCATATCCTTAAACCTAGTTACAGCGCTTTCTGAAAGACTTCTACTGTAATGAAACTTATTCCCCACTGCTGGGTAGTCCATCAGAGTAAATGTAAATGTTATTAAGAAATGATCAGACAGAAGGGAGTTTTCAGGGAATACTGTTAAGTCTTCTATTTCCATACCATAAGTCAGAACAAGATCTAAGATATGATTAAAGTGGTGGGTGGACTCATTTACATTTTGAGCAAAGCCAATTGAGTCTAATAATAGATTAAATGCAGTGTTGAGGCTGTCATTCTCAGCATCTGTGTGGACGTTAAAATCACCCACTATAATTATCTTATCTGAGCTAAGCACTAAGTCAGACAAAAGGTCTGAAAATTCACAGAGAAACTCACATTAACAACCAGGTGGACGATAGATAATAACAAATAAAACTGGTTTTTGGGACTTCCAATTTGGATGGACAAGACTAAGAGTCAAGCTTTCAAATGAATTAAAGCTCTGTCTGGGTTTTTGATTAATTAATAAGCTGGAGTGGAAGAATGCTGCTAATCCTCTGCCTCGGCCTGTGCTACAAGCGTTCTGGCAGTTAGGGTGACTCGGGGGTGTTGACTCATTTAAACTAACATATTCATCCTGCTGTAACCAGGTTTCTGTAAGGCAGAATAAATCAATATGTTGATCAATTATTATATCATTTACTAACAGGGACTTAGAAGAGAGAGACCTAATGTTTAATAGACCACATTTAACTGTTAAATAGATTTTTGCTGGTTATTGGTGGTCTGGGAGCAGGCACCGTCTCTACGGGGATGGGGTAATGAGGGGATGGCAGGGGGAGAGAAGCTGCAGAGAGGTGTGTAAGACTACAACTCTGCTTCCTGGTCCCAACCCTGGATAGTCACGGTTTGGAGGATTTAAGAAAACTGGCCAGATTTCTAGAAATGAGAGCTGCTCCATCCCAAGTGGGATGGATGCAGTCTCTACTAACAAGACCAGGTTTTCCCCAGAAGCTTTGCCAATTATCTATGAAGCCCACCTCATTTTTTGGACACCACTCAGACAGCCACCAATTCAAGGAGAACATGCAGCTAAACATGTCACTCCCGGTCCGATTGGGGAGGGGCCCAGATAAAACTACAGAGTCCGACATTGTTTTTGCAAAGTTACACACCAATTCAATGTTAATTTTAGTGACCTCCGATTGACGTAACCGGGTGTCATTACTGCCGACGTGAATTACAATCTTACCAAATTTTCGCTTAGCCTTAGTCAGCAGTTTCAAATTTCCTTCAATGTCGCCTGCTCTGGTCCCCGGAAGACAATTGACTATGGTTGCTGGTGTCGCTAACTTCATATTTCTCAAAACAGAGTCGCCAATAACCAGAGTTTGATCCTCGGCGGGTGTGTCACCGAGTGGGGTAAAACGGTTAGAAATGTGAACGGGTTGGCGGTGTACACGGGGCTTCTGTTTAGGGCTACGCTTCCTCCTCACAGTCACCCAGTCGGCCTGCTTTCCCCCCTGCTCGGGATCTGCCAGAGGGAAACTAATGGCGGCTAAGCTACCTTGGTCCGCACCGACTACAGGGGCCTGGCTAGCTGTAGAATTTTCCACGGTGCGGAGCCGAGTCTCCAATTCGGCCCAGCCTGGCCTCCAAAGCTACAAATAAGCTACACTTATTACAAGTACCATTACTGCTAAAGGACGCCGAGGAATCATTCAATCAATCAATTTTATTTATATAGCGCCAAATCACAACAAACAGTTGCCCCAAGGCGCTTTATATTGTAAGGCAAGGCCATACAATAATTACGTAAAAACCCCAATGGTCAAAACGACCTGCTGTGAGCAAGTATTTGGCGACAGTGGGAAGGAAAAACTCCCTTTTAACAGGAAGAAACCTCCAGCAGAACCAGGCTCAGGGAGGGGCAGTCTTCTGCTGGGACTGGTTGGGGCTGAGGGAGAGAACCAGGAAAAAGACATGCTGTGGAGGGGAGCAGAGATCGATCACTAATGATTAAATGCAGAGTGGTGCATATAGAGCAAAAAGAGAAAGAAACAGTGCATCATGGGAACCCCCCAGCAGTCTATGTCTATAGCAGCATAACTAAGGGATGGTTCAGGGTCACCTGATCCAGCCCTAACTATAAGCTTTAGCAAAAAGGAAAGTTTTAAGCCTAATCTTAAAAGTAGAGAGGGTGTCTGTCTCCCTGATCTGAATTGGGAGCTGGTTCCACAGGAGAGGAGCCTGAAAGCTGAAGGCTCTGCCTCCCATTCTACTCTTACAAACCCTAGGAACTACAAGTAAGCCTGCAGTCTGAGAGTGAAGCGCTCTATTCTAGAATTAACAGGAAGCCAATGAAGAGAGGCCAATATGGGTGAGATATGCTCTCTCCTTCTAGTCCCCGTCAGTACTCTAGCTGCAGCATTTTGAATTAACTGAAGGCTTTTTAGGGAACTTTTAGGACAACCTGATAATAATGAATTACAATAGTCCAGCCTATTGGAAATAAATGCATGAATTAGTTTTTCAGCATCACTCTGAGACAAGACCTTTCTGATTTTAGAGATATTGCGTAAATGCAAAAAAGCAGTCCTACATATTTGTTTAATATGCGCTTTGAATGACATATCCTGATCAAAAATGACTCCAAGATTTCTCACAGTATTACTAGAGGTCAGGGTAATGCCATCCAGAGTAAGGATCTGGTTAGACACCATGTTTCTAAGATTTGTGGGGCCAAGTACAATAACTTCAGTTTTATCTGAGTTTAAAAGCAGGAAATTAGAGGTCATCCATGTCTTTATGTCTGTAAGACAATCCTGCAGTTTAGCTAATTGGTGTGTGTCCTCTGGCTTCATGGATAGATAAAGCTGGGTATCATCTGCGTAACAATGAAAATTTAAGCAATACCGTCTAATAATACTGCCTAAGGGAAGCATGTATAAAGTGAATAAAATTGGTCCTAGCACAGAACCTTGTGGAACTCCATAATTAACTTTAGTCTGTGAAGAAGATTCCCCATTTACATGAACAAATTGTAATCTATTAGACAAATATGATTCAAACCACCGCAGCGCAGTGCCTTTAATACCTATGGCATGCTCTAATCTCTGTAATAAAATTTTATGGTCAACAGTATCAAAAGCAGCACTGAGGTCTAACAGAACAAGCACAGAGATGAGTCCACTGTCCGAGGCCATAAGAAGATCATTTGTAACCTTCACTAATGCTGTTTCTGTACTATGATGAATTCTAAAACCTGACTGAAACTCTTCAAATAGACCATTCCTCTGCAGATGATCAGTTAGCTGTTTTACAACTACCCTTTCAAGAATTTTTGAGAGAAAAGGAAGGTTGGAGATTGGCCTATAATTAGCTAAGATAGCCCTAACTATAAGCTTTAGCAAAATGGAAAGTTTTAAGCCTAATCTTAAAAGTAGAGTGAATAAAATTGGTCCTAGCACAGAACCTTGTGGAACTCCATAATTAACCTTAGTCTGTGAAGAAGATTCCCCATTTACATGAACAAATTGTAATCTATAGGAATAACTAAACATTTCACACCCAGAGCAGAAAAGTGCGGGAGAGACAGGAGAAGCCGCCATGCTAAACCGGCTAAGAGCTAGTAGCTGCGCTAAGCTAGCGGATTCCTAAAAACACAGAAAGTGAATAATGTGTAAATAATTTAGAGGTGATTCAGCAGAGGGAGTGCTTTAGTTAAGGCAAGTGAAGATTACACTGTGAAGCAAATCGTTATCTAGTTAACTAGATCCATCTAACTGCGCAGATTAAACAGCTAACAGATACAGCAAAACACCGCTGTGCTCCGGAACAGGAAGTGATACAATACCGTAGTGAGAGCCAACCACCAGTCTTCATCTGCACAACTCATTAACAAAAACTTCACTGTGCGAAATGTGTCAAAGTCTTCCATCATAAACTTGTGCAAGTTTCAGCAGTCAAACCGCACCATTTGTCCATTTTAAAACAAACAAAGTCCGTCCACACCGTGACGTTGTAGGATCTTATCTTTTCTTCAACGGAGTATCTTTGGCCGTGCTGCGCCGCTCCCGCGCTTTGGTTCATGTTTCAGCACCGCTGACAGCTCCGCTGAGGGCAGAACTGACAGACTGCTCAGGACACCGACACAAAGTCACAACGTGGAAGCGGCTTGTTGTTCCGCCGGTCCCGGTTGCAGTGACGCTCGCGTTTCACTTCAGCCTCACGCGCACAGCAAAAGCCTGTGCTACCTGCAAGAAAATAATTCAAACAAACACCAGAGGGAAGTTGGTTACAACTTACAAGTTTCTTATTCAGACACTTATTCGGCATTTATTTTTTATTTTTGGCTGTGGCTATTTGCACGGCGGCTGTTTCCATAACTCTCATTTCACTATTCGCACGGCAAGACTCTGGTGGCAAAATGCGATATGTTTGTGTGACCGCAGGACCTTAGTGGCCGCGGTGGGATTGAATCCGGATGGCTCGCACTAAAGACTAATCCTCTACCAGGTCAGCCAAAGGGGAATTCTCCATTAACCAAGCAAGCGGGAACGTCTCTTCAATCAGGACCAGGGACCTTCATGCCGCTACATTTGTTTATACAAGTAGTTCCAGGTTTTACCACCAGAGTCTTGCCGTGCCAATAGCCACTTCCTTTTTTTTTTTGTGAAGTTCATTACCAGTTACATGTAACTGATTCACTTATTCTGCATTTTATTTATTTTTTTTATTTTTTCATATGAATGACATCCAAAGGATCCACAGAGATACAAAATATAGGAAATGGGGCTGAATTTACGAATATGTGTGCAAATTTTGGAATTTTCAGTGAGCTGTATACCACCAAGAGTCCACCTCCATTCTGAAAAACGGCTTCTCCCAAATGTCACACATGTAGTTTTCGTCGGATTAAAGCGACGTCCGTGTCGATTAATATAGCAATCTGCTACATCTATGAGCTTCTGCAGCCCAGAGATGGTCAAACTACAGAGGAGCAAATCATCCGCGTAACAACACAGATTGTAAGTAGTGTCACCAATGGAGATACCACAATGCATATCTGACAGTTCCTGCACAAGGTCCTGATTAAGAAGATTGTAGATGAAGGGTGAGGATAGGCCTCCCTGACGAGTATCGTTCTTAATTACGATAGCCTGGATGACATTCTCACCCCATCTAACATGGACAACCAATCGACTATACCAGTACACAAGTATGCGCCAATATAACATGGGTACAATGTCGACAGCTTTGGAGAACATTATAGAGTGTGGTATTCCATTGAAGGCACCTTTGGCATCCAATGCACAGACATAAACTGGAGACCCTCTACTCATGCAGTAGTCTACAACATCACTCGTCATGGCAACTGCCATGGATGTCCCTCTGCTACCAACAAAACCAAACTGTAGGTCGTGGAACTCGTGTTCCCCACACATGGACAGTATGTGAATTTCTAGCAATTTAGAGAATGTTGTTGATATCACTATTGGCCTGTAATGTTTCGCGATAGTAGGATCAATATTTGGCTTCTTCAGTAGCGGTATCAGCAAGCCTTTGGTGAAAGAGTCTCCTACGATGCTAAATCCGATGCATAAAGTCAACATGTCGCACACCATCGGGATGATCCTAGTGCCCTTGGAAAACTTTAAATGTTCTGCTGATATACCGTCAATACCGGCTGCGCAACCTTGGCGTAACTTACCAAGATAGGTCAATCATCACGAAGGTGGTGTCTATGGCAGATTTAAGGTCATCAAAGCGACTGTTAACCTCGGACTCGGTACGTTGTACAGCGTCACTAACATTACTGGTGTTGTAGTCGAACTTATCACTGTAATAGTTGCTCAGAGTGTTCAGGCTTGTATCAGCAACTGTGGAGCCGGAGGTACATTTACTATGACGAACTAAGTTCCAAAATTTGTTGGTGTTTCGTTGTCCAGCAAGAATATCCAGTTGCTTATGTGTGTTGAATACCAGCATTTACAGCATTACGACAGGCATCGCGGAAAGATTTCTTTGCAAGTTTGTAACAGGCAAACACGTGTCCTGTGCGAGGCTTCCCAGCAGAAAAAAGAAAAAACAACCCAATTACCCCCCATCACCCCCCAGAGGACCGTCCCATCAAACCCTGGGAGGTGAAACCAAAAGAAATAAAAAGAAAGACTAACAGACTAACATAAAGTTAACTGGGTCCTTTTTTATGCTCCAGACAGCCTGCAAGGGCACGACCCCAGAACACTAATAGTGTAAAAAAATCTCACCCAAAAGCCAACTCAAAAAACACCCACAAAAAATGAACCAACACAAAACTAATAAGTGACTTATACCGTTAAGCTCAAACAAATGGAACACACCTGTTCCACCTTAAGAGCATTAACGGTAATGTGACTCAGTCACCAACAGAGGGAGCCAAAGTGCTGAAAATAAAAACCCCTTTGGTAACAGAGAAAAACAACTCAGGCTGCTTTTCCTGTGCGCAGCTGTGTGTAAGAAAACCAAAATGTGCTTCAACTAAATTACGCCGGAGCTGACACAACAGACGCAGTAGCTATCTTTACCCGGGGAAACGGGGCTACAACTGTAACAACAGGAAGCACAGCGACCCGTGTCACAGAGCTCCGCCGTGCGTGTTCACCCATTACAGACCCACTCATGCAGCTCCCGTTTAACCTCTTATCCGGTCGGAGTGTGACGCGAAGCCGTCGCTATTCACACTCCATCACGACCCACGGATAAGGCAACAACACAGGAAAACGGCTGCAAGAGAGCTAAAATCAGTATTCAATAATGGGTTCTCAGACATGCACCATCCGGGCGGAGAGCACCCGCAACTGATCTGGATAACTTCTGAACATCTGCTGCCGCCTTCCCGGCGCGGAACCGCCTCTGCTACCGCTGGGTCCGTGATGTTTGGCCAGAGACTACTGTTATGAGTCGGACGCAGGACGGAGAACCGACCAGCGTTTGAAGGACCCAGTATGAAATAAGCAGAGCACGGTACAAAGGATAACTGAATTTAATAAACATAACAGTGACGTGCAAAATACAAACAAATGAGTGCGCGGTCTGGCGTGGTGGAATGCCGGTGTGCTCCCAGCATCACTAACGGTCCAGAGCCAGAAACAGTTCGGACCCAAGGACCCCGCCGACACCCCCCAGGTGGCCGCGACAAACCGAGTCTGTGAAAGAAGAAACCATCATGTGAGTCCACACTCCACACACAGAGAGACCACTCAAAGGTGTGCATAAACAGCAAATACTTCCTGGCTTAATCACTAATCAGCTTCCCACCCTGCAGGCATGGAACACCCAGTTCACATTCCTCACTGCAGTGGAAGCTGATTAAACGACTAACATAACAGCTCAATATAATAAGGTGTGAAGGACACCACATTTACTGACTGTACTTATGTTAGTCACAAAACCTAACGTACCTCAGGAAGTGTGCTGACGAGCGTGAGACCTCACCCCCTCCTCTTTCACAGACCATGCATCAAACCTGGACGGTCTCTGCATCCGTGATGATGAGATGGCTCTCAAGACGACGATCTCACCCGTCTGGTCACAAGGTCGAGTCTCTGGCAAATACACACTGTGTACTCCAGACTTAAATGCCACCATGCTCCAGTCCATATAGATGCACCACAGCTGTGAGTCCTGACGAGCTGCACATGATCAGCCTCAGGTGATCAGGGTGAGGTCCTGATAACTCAGCCACACAGCCACTCAGTCCTAAACGCGTGCCACCTGGAAGGAAAAACAAAAGACAGAAACAGAAGACAGCCAGGCACCCCCAGCCATACAACAGTCTGCAGGGTTATCGTTGGTTGAGACATATCTACATTGCTGAGGAGATGAGTTGAGATGTATTTTCTGTATTTGGTTTGACACAAAGGTGTGAAAACGGCGTGCATCGTTGTTAATATGTCCCAAAACTACTTTGGAATCAGTCCAGAAATACTCAACAAAATTCATCAATCCAAGCTCCTCCTTCAGGGTGTTGCTTGCTGCGACTGATACAGCTGTCAACTCTAGCCTGGGGATAGTTGTGACCTTATTGGAGCTACTCTGGACTTTCCCATAACCAGAGCACAATGGACGCTTCCATCTTCATTCACCTGTATCAAATATGAACACTGACCATAACCACATGTGCTTGCATCGGAGAAATGGTGTAGCTCCTTTCTCACAGCTTGTCCAAAGCCAGGAGGCACATAGCAGCGAGGTATGGCGATTTTCTATAGGTTTGCAAGGTCCTTCTTCCAACGTTCCCACACTGGTTGCAGTTCACTGGAAAGGGGATCATCCCAGCCCGTGCCATGCCTACATATTTCTTGAAGCACCCTTTTTCCAGTGAGCAGGAAAGGGGCGACAAATCCCAGGGGGTCGTAAAGGGAGGCAACCGTGGACAGTATACCACGTCGTGTTGCTGGCTGGTCTATTAGACACACATGAAATCTAAATGTATCTGATTCAATGTGCCAGTGGACTCCCAAGGCTCTCTCTAAAGTCACATCACTGAAGGCCAAGTCTGGAGCCTTCACTTCAGCAGCACACTCGGATGGAGGTATACTCTCCAGCACAAATCTGTCATTACACATAAACTTGTGCAATTTCAGTCCACCCATAGCACAGAGCTTCTGTGCTTCTTATGCAACCTGAATAGCATCATCTGCATTTGCTATGCTAGTCAATCAATTCACTCAATCAATTTTATTTATATAGCGCCAAATCACAACAAACAGTTGCCCCAAGGCCCTTTATATTGTAAGGCAAGGCCATACAATAATTACGTAAAAACCCCAACGGTCAAAACGACCCCCTGTGAGCAAGCACTTGGCAACAGTGGGAAGGAAAAACTCCCTTTTAACATGAAGAAACCTCCAGCAGAACCAGGCTCAGGGAGGGGCAGTCTTCTGCTGGGACTGGTTGGGGCTGAGGGAGAGAACCAGGAAAAAGACATGCTGTGGAGGGGAGCAGAGATCGATCACTAATGATTAAATGCAGAGTGGTGCATACAGAGCAAAAAGAGAAAAACACTCCGTGCATCATGGGAACCCCCCAGCAGTCTAAGTCTATAGCAGCATAACTAAGGGATGGTTCAGGGTCACCTGATCCAGCCCTAACTATAAGCTTTAGCAAAAAGGAAAGTTTTAAGCCTAATCTTAAAAGTAGAGAGGGTGTCTGTCTCCCTGATCTGAATTGGGAGCTGGTTCCACGGGAGAGGAGCCTGAAAGCTGAAGGCTCTGCCTCCCATTCTACTCTTACAAACCCTAGGAACTACAAGTAAGCCTGCAGTCTGAGAGCGAAGCGCTCTATTGTGGTGATATGGTACTACGAGGTCCCTAAGATAAGATGGGACCTGATTATTCAAAACCTTATAAGAAGAAAAATTTTAAATTCTATTCTGGAATTAACAGGAGGCCAATGAAGAGAGGCCAGTATGGGTGAAATATGCTCTCTCCTTCTAGTCCCCGTCAGTACTCTAGCTGCAGCATTTTGAATTAACTGAAGGCTTTTCATGGAACTTTTAGGACAACCTGATAATAATGACTTATTGAATTGAATTAGAGGTCATCCATGTGCAGTTTAGCTAATTGGAGTGTGTCCTCTGGCTTCATGGATAGATAAAGCTGAGTATCATCTGCGTAACAATGAACATTTAAGCAATGCCGTCTAATAAGGGAAGCCTAAGGGAAGCATGTGTAAAGTGAATAAAATTGGTCCTAGCACAGAACCTTGTGGAACTCCATAATTAACCTTAGTCTGTGAAGAAGATTCCCCATTTACATGAACAAATTGTAATCTATTAAATAAATATGATTCAAACCACTGCAGCGCAGTGCCTTTAATACCTATGGCATGCTCTAATCTGTGTAATAAAATTTTATGGTCAACAGTATCAAAGGCAGCACTGAGGTCTAACAGAACAAGCACAGAGATGAGTCCACTGTCTGAGGCCATAAGAAGATCATTTGTAACCTTCACTAATGCTGTTTCTGTACTATAATGAATTCTAAAACCTGACTGAAACTCTTCAAATAGACCATTCCTCTGCAGATGATCAGTTAGCTGTTTTACAACTACCCTTTCAAGAATTTTATAGAGAAAAGGAAGGTTGGAGATTGGCCTATAATTAGCTAAGATAGCTGGGTCAAGTGATGGCTTTTTAAGTAATGGTTTAATTACTGCCACCTTAAAAGCCTGTGGTACATAGCCAACTAATAAAGATAGATTGATCATATTTAAGATCGAAGCATTAATTAATGGTAGGGCTATCTTGAGCAGCCTGGTAGGAATGAGGTCTAATAGACATGTTGATGGTTTGGAGGAAGTAACTAATGAAAATAACTCAGACAGAACAATCAGAGAGAAAGAGTCTAACCAAATACCGGCATCACTGAAAGCAGCCAAGGAGAACGATATGTCTTTGGGATGGTTTGCCTCTACTGGTGGTTGGCTCTCACTGCGGTATTGTATCACTGTTCCTGTTCTGGAGCACAGCGGTGTTTTGCTGTATCTGTTAGCTGTTTAATCTGCACAGTTAGATTGATCTAGTTAACTAGATAACGATTTGTTTCACAGTGTAATCTTCACGTGCCTTAACTAAAGCACTCCCTCTGCTGAATCACCTCTAAATTATTTACACATTATTCACTTTGTGTGTTTTTAGGAATCCGCTAGCTTAGCGCAGCTACTAGCTCTTAGCCGGTTTAGCATGGCGGCTTCTCCTGTCTCTCCCGCACTTTTCTGCTCTGGGTGTGAAATGTTTAGTTATTCCTCGGCCTCCTTTAGCAGTAATGGTACTTGTAATAAGTGTAGCTTATTCGTAGATTTGGAGGCCAGGCTGGGTGAATTGGAGACTCGGCTCCGCACCGTGGAAAATTCTACAGCTAGCCAGGCCCCTGTAGTCGGTGCAGACCAAGGTAGCTTAGCCGCCGTTAGTTTCCCTCTGGCAGATCCCGAGCAGCCGGGAAAGCAGGCCGACTGGGTGACTGTGAGGAGGAAGCGTAGCCCTAAACAGAAGCCCCATGTACACCGCCAACCCATTCACATTTCTAACCATTTTTCCCCTCTCGGCGACACACCCGCCGAGGATCAAACTCTGGTTATTGGCGACTCTGTTTTGAGAAATGTGAAGTTAGCGACACCAGCAACCATAGTCAATTGTCTTCCGGGGGCCAGAGCAGGCGACATTGAAGGAAATTTGAAACTGCTGGCTAAGGCTAAACGTAAATTTGGTAAGATTGTAATTCACGTCGGCAGTAATGACACCCGGTTACACCAATCGGAGGTCACTAAAATTAACATTGAATCGGTGTGTAACTTTGCAAAAACAATGTCGGACTCTGTAGTTTTCTCTGGGCCCCTCCCCAATCGGACCGGGAGTGACATGTTTAGCCGCATGTTCTCCTTGAATTGCTGTCTGTCTGAGTGGTGTCCAAAAAATGAGGTGGGCTTCATAGATAATTGGCAAAGCTTCTGGGGAAAACCTGGTCTTGTTAGGAGAGACGGCATCCATCCCACTTTGGATGGAGCAGCTCTCATTTCTAGAAATCTGGCCAATTTTCTTAAATCCTCCAAACCGTGACTATCCAGGGTTGGGACCAGGAAGCAGAGTTGTAGTCTTACACACCTCTCTGCAGCTTCTCTCCCCCTGCCATCCCCTCATTTCCCCATCCCTGTAGAGATGGTGCCTGCTCCCAGACTACCAATAACCAGCAAAAATCTATTTAAGCATAAAAATTCAAAAAGAAAAAATAATATAGCACCTTCAACTCCACCACAGACTAAAACAGTTAAATGTGGTCTATTAATCAATCAATCAATCAATTTTTTTATATAGCGCCAAATCACAACAAACAGTTGCCCCAAGGCGCTTTATATTGTAAGGCAAGGCCATACAATAATTATGTAAAACCCCAACGGTCAAAACGACCCCCTGTGAGCAAGCACTTGGCTACAGTGGGAAGGAAAAACTCCCTTTTAACAGGAAGAAACCTCCAGCAGAACCAGGCTCAGGGAGGGGCAGTCTTCTGCTGGGACTGGTTGGGGCTGGTCAGGAGACCTATTAAACATTAGGTCTCTCTCTTCTAAGTCCCTGTTGGTAAATGATATAATAATTGATCAACATATTGATTTATTCTGCCTAACAGAAACCTGGTTACAGCAGGATGAATATGTTAGTTTAAATGAGTCAACACCCCCGAGTCACACTAACTGTCAGAATGCTCGTAGCACGGGCCGAGGCGGAGGATTAGCAGCAATCTTCCATTCCAGCTTATTAATTAATCAAAAACCCAGACAGAGCTTTAATTCATTTGAAAGCTTAACTCTTAGTCTTGTCCATCCAAATAGGAAGTCCCAAAAACCAGTTTTATTTGTTGTTATCTATCGTCCTCCTGGTCGTTACTGTGAGTTTCTCTGTGAATTTTCAGACCTTTTGTCTGACTTAGTGCTTAGCTCAGATAAGATAATTATAGTGGGCGATTTTAACATCCACACAGATGCTGAGAATGACAGCCTCAACACTGCATTTAATCTATTATTAGACTCAATTGGCTTTGCTCAAAATGTAAATGAGTCCACCCACCACTTTAATCATACCTTAGATCTTGTTCTTCAAGGAGGAGGGGGGCCCTCCCCCAGAGCCGCTCGAGAAGAAGTATTTGGAACTCCAGCCCTGGAGTTTCTCCCTTGCCTCCAGCCAGGCCTTCATTATTCCATAGGTTGTGGAGTCCACAGGGACCCGTGCATCCCCAAATGCCCTATGGGTCTTGTGCTCCTTTACCTGTATGAGGACACAATGAGTAAAACAGACATATTACATTACATTACATTACGTTACACTTATCCAAAGTGGCGGTTAGGCCACGGCTGCCCCATATGTCCAATATATGAAATCTATTGTTTTTCCAATATATGAAAGAGCTTTACAAAACACATGAATGGAGATGAAAACACACATAGGTCACATAGCAGCGCCCGGTTTTTTTGGCCTCCTCCACGTAGGAGGCCATCATATTTTTCATAACTGTAATCCTGTGGCCGGTTTCCCCCACGATCGTCCTGGCAAGCAGGGCCAAAAATCGTTGAATCGTGGACCTTTTCTTGGTTTTTACAGCTGTGTCTAAGAAAACATAGATAAAAGATTACAGAAAAAAATAAATAAATTACGCATAAACAATTGTCAGTCATTAACACCCTTATAATTTTGGATAATGTAAATTTATGTATAGACTTACGAAAAAATTTGGGCAGCACGCGATTGGCCTTTTTTACAAAAGCCCGGTGCACCTGCATGGGAAGGACTTTCTCTGGAATGCATACAATACATGCAATATATAAAATAGAATACAATAGAAATAGAAAACCTTTATCATCATTATACAAGTATAATGAGATTTCAAAGCTTCACCATACACTGCACACATAAATGGGAAGTGCACACATACAGTAAATGGGAAGTGCATACATAAATGTGATTATACTATGTGAAATATAACTATTATATGAAATGAATCTATGTTTGCAGTCTACAGATTGGGCCCTGACTCAGTAATGACCTTACTGGGTTTCTTTTTGACATTTTCATTTTTTAATTGATAAGTTTTGTATGTTGAAAGGACAACAGTGTCCACAGTCATCAACATTTCAAGTCTAATGACTTAACTCAAGAGTCAATCAATCAATCAATCAATTTTTTTTTTTATATAGCGCCAAATCACAACAAACAGTTGCCCCAAGGCGCTTTATATTGTAAGGCAAGGCCATACAATAATTATGTAAAACCCCAACGGTCAAAACGACCCCCTGTGAGCAAGCACTTGGCTACAGTGGAAAGGAAAAACTCCCTTTTAACAGGAAGAAACCTCCAGCAGAACCAGGCTCAGGGAGGGGCAGTCTTCTGCTGGGACTGGTTGGGGCTGAGGGAGAGAACCAGGAAAAAGACATGCTGTGGAGGGGAGCAGAGATCGATCACTAATGATTAAATGCAGAGTGGTGCATACAGAGCAAAAAGAGAAAGAAACAGTGCATCATGGGAACCCCCCAGCAGTCTACGTCTATAGCAGCATAACTAAGGGATGGTTCAGGGTCACCTGATCCAGCCCTAACTATAAGCTTTAGCAAAAAGGAAAGTTTTAAGCCTAATCTTAAAAGTAGAGAGGGTGTCTGTCTCCCTGATCTGAATTGGGAGCTGGTTCCACAGGAGAGGAGCCTGAAAGCTGAAGGCTCTGCCTCCCATTCTACTCTTACAAACCCTAGGAACTACAAGTAAGCCTGCAGTCTGAGAGCGAAGCGCTCTAATGGGGTGATATGGTACTATGAGGTCCCTAAGATAAGATGGGACCTGATTATTCAAAACCTTATAAGTAAGAAGAAGAATTTTAAATTCTATTCTAGAATTAACAGGAAGCCAATGAAGAGAGGCCAATATGGGTGAGATATGCTCTCTCCTTCTAGTCCCCGTCAGTACTCTAGCTGCAGCATTTTGAATTAACTGAAGGCTTTTTAGGGAACTTTTAGGACAACCTGATAATAATGAATTACAATAGTCCAGCCTAGAGGAAATAAATGCATGAATTAGTTTTTCAGCATCACTCTGAGACAAGACCTTTCTGATTTTAGAGATATTGCGTAAATGCAAAAAAGCAGTCCTACATATTTGTTTAATATGCACTTTGAATGACATATCCTGATCAAAAATGACTCCAAGATTTCTCACAGTATTACTAGAGGTCAGGGTAATGCCATCCAGAGTAAGGATCTGGTTAGACACCATGTTTCTAAGATTTGTGGGGCCAAGTACAATAACTTCAGTTTTATCTGAGTTTAAAAGCAGGAAATTAGAGGTCATCCATGTCTTTATGTCTGTAAGACAATCCTGCAGTTTAGCTAATTGGTGTGTGTCCTCTGGCTTCATGGATAGATAAAGCTGGGTATCATCTGCGTAACAATGAAAATTTAAGCAATACCGTCTAATAATACTGCCTAAGGGAAGCATGTATAAAGTGAATAAAATTGGTCCTAGCACAGAAACTTGTGGAACTCCATAATTAACTTTAGTCTGTGAAGTCCATTTACATGAACAAATTGTAATCTATTAGACAAATATGATTCAAACCACCGCAGCGCAGTGCCTTTAATACCTATGGCATGCTCTAATCTCTGTAATAAAATTTTATGGTCAACAGTATCAAAAGCAGCACTGAGGTCTAACAGAACAAGCACAGAGATGAGTCCACTGTCCGAGGCCATAAGAAGATCATTTGTAACCTTCACTAATGCTGTTTCTGTACTATGATGAATTCTAAAACCTGACTGAAACTCTTCAAATAGACCATTCCTCTGCAGATGATCAGTTAGCTGTTTTACAACTACCCTTTCAAGAATTTTTGAGAGAAAAGGAAGGTTGGAGATTGGCCTATAATTAGCTAAGATAGCTGGGTCAAGTGATGGCTTTTTAAGTAATGGTTTAATTACTGCCACCTTAAAAGCCTGTGGTACATAGCCAACTAACAAAGATAGATTGATCATATTTAAGATCGAAGCATTAAATAATGGTAGGGCTTCCTTGAGCAGCCTGGCAGGAATGGGGTCTAATAAACATGTTGATGGTTTGGATGAAGTAACTAATGAAAATAACTCAGACAGAACAATCGGAGAGAAAGAGTCTAACCAAATACAGGCATCACTGAGAGCACCCAAAGATAACGATACGTCTTTGGGATGGTTATGAGTAATTTTTTCTCTAATAGTTAAAATTTTGTTAGCAAAGAAAGACATGAAGTCATTACTAGTTAACGTTAATGGAATACTCAGCTCAATAGAGCTCTGACTCTTTGTCAGCCTGGCTACAGTGCTGAAAAGAAACCTGGGGTTGTTCTTATTTTCTTCAATTAGTGATGAGTAGAAAGATGTCCTAGCTTTACGGAGGGCTTTTTTTTATAGAGCAACAGACTCTTTTTCCAGGCTAAGTGAAGATCTTCTAAATTAGTGAGACGCCATTTCCTCTCCAACTTACGGGTTATCTTCTTTAAGCTACGAGTTTGTGAGTTATACCACGGAGTCAGGCACTTCTGATTTAAAGCTCTCTTTTTTAGAGGAGCTACAGCATCCAAAGTTGTCTTCAATGAGGATGTAAAACTATTGACGAGATACTCTATCTCACTTACAGAGTTTAGGTAGCTACTCTGCTCTGTGTTGGTATATGACATTAGAGAACATAAAGAAGGAATCATATCCTTAAACCTAGTTACAGCGCTTTCTGAAAGACTTCTAGTGTAATGAAACTTATTCCCCACTGCTGGGTAGTCCATCAGAGTAAATGTAAATGTTATTAAGAAATGATCAGACAGAAGGGAGTTTTCAGGGAATACTGTTAAGTCTTCTATTTCCATACCATAAGTCAGAACAAGATCTAAGATATGATTAAAGTGGTGGGTGGACTCATTTACTTTTTGAGCAAAGCCAATAGAGTCTAATAATAGATTAAATGCAGTGTTGAGGCTGTCATTCTCAGCATCTGTGTGGATG
The DNA here is from genome assembly GCF_902500255.1 of Thalassophryne amazonica. Lineage (NCBI taxonomy): Eukaryota > Metazoa > Chordata > Actinopteri > Batrachoidiformes > Batrachoididae > Thalassophryne > Thalassophryne amazonica. The sequence goes on from NW_022986290.1 coordinate 172,543, forward strand.
TTAAAATCGCCCACTATAATTATCTTATCTGAGCTAAGCACTAAGTCAGACAAAAGGTCTGAAAATTCACAGAGAAACTCACAGTAACGACCAGGTGGACGATAGATAATAACAAATAAAACTGGTTTTTGGGACTTCCAATTTGGATGGACAAGACTAAGAGTCAAGCTTTCAAATGAAGTAAAGCTCTGTCTGGGTTTTTGATTAATTAATAAGCTGGAATGGAAGATTGCTGCTAATCCTCCACCTCGGCCCATGCTACGAGCATTCTGACAGTTAGTGTGACTCGGGGGTGTTGACTCATTTAAACTAACATATTCATCCTGCTGTAACCAGGTTTCTGTAAGGCAGAATAAATCAATATGTTGATCAATTATTATATCATTTACCAACAGGGACTTAGAAGAGAGAGACCTAATGTTTAATAGACCACATTTAACTGTTTTAGTCTGTGGTGCAGTTGAAGGTGCTATATTATTTTTTCTTTTTGAATTTTTATGCTTAAATAGATTTTTGCTGGTTATTGGTAGTCTGGGAGCAGGCACCGTCTCTACGGGGATGGGGTAATGAGGGGATGGCAGGGGGAGAGAAGCTGCAGAGAGGTGTGTAAGACTACAACTCTGCTTCCTGGTCCCAACCCTGGATAGTCGCGGTTTGGAGGATTTAAGAAAATTGGCCAGATTTCTAGAAATGAGAGCTGCTCCATCCAAAGTGGGATGGATGCCGTCTCTCCTAACAAGACCAGGTTTTCCCCAGAAGCTTTGCCAATTATCTATGAAGCCCACCTCATTTTTTGGACACCACTCAGACAGCCAGCAATTCAAGGAGAACATGCGGCTAAACATGTCACTCCCGGTCTGATTGAGGAGGGGCCCAGAGAAAACTACAGAGTCCGATATTGTTTTTGCAAAGTTACACACCGATTTAATGTTAATTTTAGTGACCTCCGATTGGCGTAACCGGGTGTCATTACTGCCGACGTGAATTACAATCTTACCAAATTTACGCTTAGCCTTAGCCAGCAGTTTCAAATTTCCTTCAATGTCGCCTGCTCTGGCCCCCGGAAGACAATTGACTATGGTTGCTGGTGTCGCTAACTTCACATTTCGCAAAACAGAGTCGCCAATAACCAGAGTTTGATCCTCGGCGGGTGTGTCGTCGAGTGGGGAAAAACGGTTAGAGATGTGAACGGGTTGGCGGTGTACACGGGGCTTCTGTTTAGGACTACGCTTCCTCCTCACAGTCACCCAGTCAGCCTGCTTTCCCGGCTGCTCGGGATCTGCCAGAGGGAAACTAACGGCGGCTAAGCTACCTTGGTCCGCACCGACTACAGGGGCCTGGCTAGCTGTAGAATTTTCCACGGTGCGGAGCCGAGTCTCCAATTCGCCCAGCCTGGCCTCCAAAGCTACGAATAAGCTACACTTATTACAAGTACCGTTACTGCTAAAGGAGGCCGAGGAATAACTAAACATTTCACACCCAGAGCAGAAAAGTGCGGGAGAGACAGGAGAAGCCGCCATGCTAAATCGGCTAAGAGCTAGTAGCTACGCTAAGCTAGCAGATTCCTAAAAACACGCAAAGTGAATAATGTGTAAATAATTTAGAGGTGATTCAGCAGAAGGAGTGCTTTAGTTAAGGCATGTGAAGATTACAGTGTGAAACAAATCGTAATCTAGATAACTAGATCAATCTAACTGCGCAGATTAAACAGCTAACAGATACAGAAAAACACCGCTGTGCTCCGGAACAGGAAGTGATACAATACCGCAGTGAGAGCCAACCACCAGTAGGTGGTCAAAAAGGGAACATTTTTGGAATTTGACACAAATGACCACTTCTTTGACACACATGACCACAGAAGTGATCATCGCCAACATTCATTCCATTGACATTACACTTTTTTTTATTAGAATAGATTCAACTTTATTGTCATTACTCAGTACAAATACAGGGCGATGAAATGCAGTTTACTGCACCTTTAACAAAACAGTACTTACTCTGTGATCCTGCTGTGATCCTCAAGGTGGAGGAGGTCCCTCCTTGGAACAGAACCCCTGGCAGAGGCCTGCAAAAACTGGCACACCGAATGCACCCTTTGTTGGGCATTGGATGCCTCTTTTGTGGTAGCACAGGATGTGGTAATACAATCCTGGAATTTCGCCAGGAGTTTCTCTACAAAAATGCAGCAGGAAGTTTACATTACATTACATTACATTAACCACTTTTATCCAAAGCGACTTACGGTTATTTACAGGGTATTGTTTACAGTCCCTGGAGCAATGTGGGGTTGGGTGCCTTGCTCAAGGGCACTTCAGCCGTGGATCGAGGTGTAGGGAGAAGTAAGGGTGGGATTTGAACCTGCAACCCTCTGACCTTAAGTCCACCTCCCTAACCACTAGGCCACGGCTGCATCCGTTTAGCAAAGAAATGAATATTTTGAGAGCTGTGGGGAATAAAAGCATTTAAAACTAGGACTGCAAGCAGTCATATACGGGCCCTCATTCCGCGCGACTGCCTACCCAGGCCAGTGGGTGACCTTGTGACCAATTCAATTCAATCAATTCAATCAATTTTTTTATATAGCGCCAAATCACAACAAACAGTTGCCCCAAGGCGCTTTATATTGTAAGGCAAGGCCATACAATAATTATGTAAAACCCCAACGGTCAAAACGACCCCCTGTGAGCAAGCACTTGGCTACAGTGGGAAAGAAAAACTCCCTTTTAACAGGAAGAAACCTCCAGCAGAACCAGGCTCAGGGAGGGGCAGTCTTCTGCTGGGACTGGTTGGGGCTGAGGGAGAGAACCAAGAAAAAGACATGCTGTGGAGGGGAGCAGAGATCGATCACTAATGATTAAATGCAGAGTGGTGCATACAGAGCAAAAAGAGAAAGAAACAGTGCATCATGGGAACCCCCCAGCAGTCTACGTCTATAGCAGCATAACTAAGGGATGGTTCAGGGTCACCTGATCCAGCCCTAACTATAAGCTTTAGCAAAAAGGAAAGTTTTAAGCCTAATCTTAAAAGTAGAGAGGGTGTCTGTCTCCCTGATCTGAATTGGGAGCTGGTTCCACAGGAGAGGAGCCTGAAAGCTGAAGGCTCTGCCTCCCATTCTACTCTTACAAACCCTAGGAACTACAAGTAAGCCTGCAGTCTGAGAGCGAAGCGCTCTATTGGGGTGATATGGTACTACGAGGTCCCTAAGATAAGATGGGACCTGATTATTCAAAACCTTATAAGTAAGAAGAAGAATTTTAAATTCTATTCTAGAATTAACAGGAAGCCAATGAAGAGAGGCCAATATAGGTGAGATATGCTCTCTCCTTCTAGTCCCCGTCAGTACTCTAGCTGCAGCATTTTGAATTAACTGAAGGCTTTTTAGGGAACTTTTAGGACAACCTGATAATAATGAATTACAATAGTCCAGCCTAGAGGAAATAAATGCATGAATTAGTTTTTCAGCATCACTCTGAGACAAGACCTTTCTGATTTTAGAGATATTGCGTAAATGCAAAAAAGCAGTCCTACATATTTGTTTAATATGCGCTTTGAATGACATATCCTGATCAAAAATGACTCCAAGATTTCTCACAGTATTACTAGAGGTCAGGGTAATGCCATCTAGAGTAAGGATCTGGTTAGACACCATGTTTCTAAGATTTGTGGGGCCAAGTACAATAACTTCAGTTTTATCTGAGTTTAAAAGCAGGAAATTAGAGGTCATCCATGTCTTTATGTCTGTAAGACAATCCTGCAGTTTAGCTAATTGGTGTGTGTCCTCTGGCTTCATGGATAGATAAAGCTGGGTATCATCTGCGTAACAATGAAAATTTAAGCAATACCGTCTAATAATACTGCCTAAGGGAAGCATGTATAAAGTAAATAAAATTGGTCCTAGCACAGAACCTTGTGGAACTCCATAATTAACTTTAGTCTGTGAAGAAGATTCCCCATTTACATGAACAAATTGTAATCTATTAGACAAATATGATTCAAACCACCGCAGCGCAGTGCCTTTAATACCTATGGCATGCTCTAATCTCTGTAATAAAATTTTATGGTCAACAGTATCAAAAGCAGCACTGAGGTCTAACAGAACAAGCACAGAGATGAGTCCACTGTCCGAGGCCATAAGAAGATCATTTGTAACCTTCACTAATGCTGTTTCTGTACTATGATGAATTCTAAAACCTGACTGAAACTCTTCAAATAGACCATTCCTCTGCAGATGATCAGTTAGCTGTTTTACAACTACCCTTTCAAGAATTTTTGAGAGAAAAGGAAGGTTGGAGATTGGCCTATAATTAGCTAAGATAGCTGGGTCAAGTGATGGCTTTTTAAGTAATGGTTTAATTACTGCCACCTTAAAAGCCTGTGGTACATAGCCAACTAACAAAGATAGATTGATCATATTTAAGATCGAAGCATTAAATAATGGTAGGGCTTCCTTGAGCAGCCTGGTAGGAATGGGGTCTAATAAACATGTTGATGGTTTGGATGAAGTAACTAATGAGAATAACTCAGACAGAACAATCGGAGAGAAAGAGTCTAACCAAATACCGGCATCACTGAAAGCAGCCAAAGATAACGATACGTCTTTGGGATGGTTATGAGTAATTTTTTCTCTAATAGTTAAAATTTTGTTAGCAAAGAAAGTCATGAAGTCATTACTAGTTAAAGTTAATGGAATACTCAGCTCAATAGAGCTCTGACTCTTTGTCAGCCTGGCTACAGTGCTGAAAAGAAACCTGGGGTTGTTCTTATTTTCTTCAATTAGTGATGAGTAGAAAGATGTCCTAGCTTTACGGAGGGCTTTTTTATAGAGCAACAGACTCTTTTTCCAGGCTAAGTGAAGATCTTCTAAATTAGTGAGACGCCATTTCCTCTCCAACTTACGGGTTATCTGCTTTAAGCTACGAGTTTGTGAGTTATACCATGGAGTCAGACACTTCTGATTTAAAGCTCTCTTTTTCAGAGGAGCTACAGCATCCAAAGTTGTCTTCAATGAGGATGTAAAACTATTGACGAGATACTCTATCTCCCTTACAGAGTTTAGGTAGCTACTCTGCACTGTGTTGGTATATGGCATTAGAGAACATAAAGAAGGAATCATATCCTTAAACCTAGTTACAGCGCTTTCTGAAAGACTTCTAGTGTAATGAAACTTATTCCCCACTGCTGGGTAGTCCATCAGAGTAAATGTAAATGTTATTAAGAAATGATCAGACAGAAGGGAGTTTTCAGGGAATACTGTTAAGTCTTCTATTTCCATACCATAAGTCAGAACAAGATCTAAGATATGATTAAAGTGGTGGGTGGACTCATTTACTTTTTGAGCAAAGCCAATAGAGTCTAATAATAGATTAAATGCAGTGTTGAGGCTGTCATTCTCAGCATCTGTGTGGATGTTAAAATCGCCCACTATAATTATCTTATCTGAGCTAAGCACTAAGTCAGACAAAAGGTCTGAAAATTCACAGAGAAACTCACAGTAACGACCAGGTGGACGATAGATAATAACAAATAAAACTGGTTTTTGGGACTTCCAATTTGGATGGACAAGACTAAGAGACAAGCTTTCAAATGAATTAAAGCTCTGTCTGGGTTTTGGATTAATTAATAAGCTGGAATGGAAGATTGCTGCTAATCCTCCGCCCCGGCCCGTGCTACGAGCATTCTGACAATTAGTGTGACTCGGGGGTGTTGACTCATTTAAACTAACATATTCATCCTGCTGTAACCAGGTTTCTGTTAGGCAGAATAAATCAATATGTTGATCAATTATTATATCATTTACCAACAGGGACTTAGAAGAGAGAGACCTAATGTTTAATAGACCACATTTAACTGTTTTAGTCTGTGGTGCAGTTGAAGGTGCTATATTATTTTTTCTTTTTGAATTTTTATGCTTAAATAGATTTTTGCTGGTTATTGGTAGTCTGGGAGCAGGCACCGTCTCTACGGGGATGGGGTAATGAGGGGATGGCAGGGGGAGAGAAGCTGCAGAGAGGTGTGTAAGACTACAACTCTGCTTCCTGGTCCCAACCCTGGATAGTCACGGTTTGGAGGATTTAAGAAAATTGGCCAGATTTCTAGAAATGAGAGCTGCTCCATCCAAAGTGGGATGGATGCCGTCTCTCCTAACAAGACCAGGTTTTCCCCAGAAGCTTTGCCAATTATCTATGAAGCCCACCTCATTTTTTGGACACCACTCAGACAGCCAGCAATTCAAGGAGAACATGCGGCTAAACATGTCACTCCCGGTCCGATTGGGGAGGGGCCCAGAGAAAACTACAGAGTCCGACATTGTTTTTGCAAAGTTACACACCGATTCAATGTTAATTTTAGTGACCTCCGATTGGCGTAACCGGGTGTCATTACTGCCGACGTGAATTACAATCTTACCAAATTTACGCTTAGCCTTAGCCAGCAGTTTCAAATTTCCTTCAATGTCGCCTGCTCTGGCCCCCGGAAGACAATTGACTATGGTTGCTGGTGTCGCTAACTTCACATTTCTCAAAACAGAGTCGCCAATAACCAGAGTTTGATCCTCGGCGGGTGTGTCGTCGAGTGGGAAAAAACGGTTAGAGATGTGAACGGGTTGGCGGTGTACACGGGGCTTCTGTTTAGGGCTACGCTTCCTCCTCACAGTCACCCAGTCAGCCTGCTTTCCCGGCTGCTCGGGATCTGCCAGGGGGTAACTAACGGCGGCTAAGCTACCTTGGTCCGCACCGACTACAGGGGCCTTGCTAGCTGTAGAATTTTCCACGGTGCGGAGCCGAGTCTCCAATTCGCCCAGCCTGGCCTCCAAAGCTACGAATAAGCTACACTTATTACAAGTACCATTACTGCTAAAGGAGGCCAAGGAATAACTAAACATTTCACACCCAGAGCAGAAAAGTGTGGGAGAGACAGGAGAAGCCGCCATGCTAAATCGGCTAAGAGCTAGTAGCTACGCTAAGCTAGCGGATTCCTAAAAACACGCAAAGTGAATAATGTGTAAATAATTTAGAGGTGATTCAGCAGAAGGAGTGCTTTAGTTAAGGCACGTAAAGATTACACTGGGAAACAAATCGTAATCTAGATAACTAGATCAATCTAACTGCGCAGATTAAACAGCTAACAGATACAGAAAAAACACCGCTGTGCTCCGGAACAGGAAGTGATGTGGGTATGTGCATACAGGAGCAGCTGAACTGACAACAACATAGCCTTCAGTTATACATCTATCAGTAAGTGTCTGTGTTTATGTGGCTCGCATATCTTTTTGTCAGACTGGCCTCAGCTTTTGGATCTGGCCTGCACTTGGCACGATCAATCAATCAATCAATTTTTTTATATAGCGCCAAATCACAACAAACAGTTGCCCCAAGGCGCTTTATATTGTAAGGCAAGGCCATACAATAATTATGTAAAACCCCAACGGTCAAAACGACCCCCTGTGAGCAAGCACTTGGCTACAGTGGGAAGGAAAAACTCCCTTTTAACAGGAAGAAACCTCCAGCAGAACCAGGCTCAGGGAGGGGCAGTCTTCTGCTGGGACTGGTTGGGGCTGAGGGAGAGAACCAGGAAAAAGACATGCTGTGGAGGGGAGCAGAGATCAATCACTAATGATTAAATGCAGAGTGGTGCATACAGAGCAAAAAGAGAAAGAAACAGTGCATCATGGGAACCCCCCAGCAGTCTACGTCTATAGCAGCATAACTAAGGGATGGTTCAGGGTCACCTGATCCAGCCCTAACTATAAGCTTTAGCAAAAAGGAAAGTTTTAAGCCTAATCTTAAAAGTAGAGAGGGTGTCTGTCTCCCTGATCTGAATTGGGAGCTGGTTCCACAGGAGAGGAGCCTGAAAGCTGAAGGCTCTGCCTCCCATTCTACTCTTACAAACCCTAGGAACTACAAGTAAGCCTGCAGTCTGAGAGCGAAGCGCTCTATTGGGGTGATATGGTACTACGAGGTCCCTAAGATAAGATGGGACCTGATTATTCAAAACCTTATAAGTAAGAAGAAGAATTTTAAATTCTATTCTAGAATTAACAGGAAGCCAATGAAGAGAGGCCAATATGGGTGAGATATGCTCTCTCCTTCTAGTCCCCGTCAGTACTCTAGCTGCAGCATTTTGAATTAACTGAAGGCTTTTTAGGGAACTTTTAGGACAACCTGATAATAATGAATTACAATAGTCCAGCCTAGAGGAAATAAATGCATGAATTAGTTTTTCAGCATCACTCTGAGACAAGACCTTTCTGATTTTAGAGATATTGCGTAAATGCAAAAAAGCAGTCCTACATATTTGTTTAATATGCGCTTTGAATGACATATCCTGATCAAAAATGACTCCAAGATTTCTCACAGTATTACTAGAGGTCAGGGTAATGCCATCCAGAGTAAGGATCTGGTTAGACACCATGTTTCTAAGATTTGTGGGGCCAAGTACAATAACTTCAGTTTTATCTGAGTTTAAAAGCAGGAAATTAGAGGTCATCCATGTCTTTATGTCTGTAAGACAATCCTGCAGTTTAGCTAATTGGTGTGTGTCCTCTGGCTTCATGGATAGATAAAGCTGGGTATCATCTGCGTAACAATGAAAATTTAAGCAATACCGTCTAATAATACTGCCTAAGGGAAGCATGTATAAAGTGAATAAAATTGGTCCTAGCACAGAACCTTGTGGAACTCCGTAATTAACTTTAGTCTGTGAAGACGATTCCCCATTTACATGAACAAATTGTAATCTGTTAGACAAATATGATTCAAACCACCGCAGCGCAGTGCCTTTAATACCTATGGCATGCTCTAATCTCTGTAATAAAATTTTATGGTCAACAGTATCAAAAGCAGCACTGAGGTCTAACAGAACAAGCACAGAGATGAGTCCACTGTCCGAGGCCATAAGAAGATCATTTGTAACCTTCACTAATGCTGTTTCTGTACTATGATGAATTCTAAAACCTGACTGAAACTCTTCAAATAGACCATTCCTCTGCAGATGATCAGTTAGCTGTTTTACAACTACCCTTTCAAGAATTTTTGAGAGAAAAGGAAGGTTGGAGATTGGCCTATAATTAGCTAAGATAGCTGGGTCAAGTGATGGCTTTTTAAGTAATGGTTTAATTACTGCCACCTTAAAAGCCTGTGGTACATAGCCAACTAACAAAGATAGATTGATCATATTTAAGATCGAAGCATTAAATAATGGTAGGGCTTCCTTGAGCAGCCTGGTAGGAATGGGGTCTAATAAACATGTTGATGGTTTGGATGAAGTAACTAATGAAAATAACTCAGACAGAACAATCGGAGAGAAAGAGTCTAACCAAATACCGGCATCACTGAAAGCAGCCAAAGATAACGATACGTCTTTGGGATGGTTATGAGTAATTTTTTCTCTAATAGTTAAAATTTTGTTAGCAAAGAAAGTCATGAAGTCATTACTAGTTAAAGTTAATGGAATACTCAGCTCAATAGAGCTCTGACTCTTTGTCAGCCTGGCTACAGTGCTGAAAAGAAACCTGGGGTTGTTCTTATTTTCTTCAATTAGTGATGAGTAGAAAGATGTCCTAGCTTTACGGAGGGCTTTTTTTTATAGAGCAACAGACTCTTTTTCCAGGCTAAGTGAAGATCTTCTAAATTAGTGAGACGCCATTTCCTCTCCAACTTACGGGTTATCTGCTTTAAGCTACGAGTTTGTGAGTTATACCACGGAGTCAGACACTTCTGATTTAAAGCTCTCTTTTTCAGAGGAGCTACAGCATCCAAAGTTGTCTTCAATGAGGATGTAAAACTATTGACGAGATACTCTATCTCCCTTACAGAGTTTAGGTAGCTACTCTGCACTGTGTTGGTATATGGCATTAGAGAACATAAAGAAGGAATCATATCCTTAAACCTAGTTACAGCGCTTTCTGAAAGACTTCTAGTGTAATGAAACATATTCCCCACTGCTGGGTAGTCCATCAGAGTAAATGTAAATGTTATTAAGAAATGATCAGACAGAAGGGAGTTTTCAGGGAATACTGTTAAGTCTTCTATTTCCATACCATAAGTCAGAACAAGATCTAAGATATGATTAAAGTGGTGGGTGGACTCATTTACTTTTTGAGCAAAGCCAATAGAGTCTAATAATAGATTAAATGCAGTGTTGAGGCTGTCATTCTCAGCATCTGTGTGGATGTTAAAATCGCCCACTATAATTATCTTATCTGAGCTAAGCACTAAGTCAGACAAAAGGTCTGAAAATTCACAGAGAAACTCACAGTAACGACCAGGTGGACGATAGATAATAACAAATAAAACTGGTTTTTGGGACTTCCAATTTGGATGGACAAGACTAAGAGACAAGCTTTCAAATGAATTAAAGCTCTGTCTGGGTTTTTGATTAATTAATAAGCTGGAATGGAAGATTGCTGCTAATCCTCCGCCCCGGCCCGTGCTACGAGCATTCTGACAGTTAGTGTGACTCGGGGGTGTTGACTCATTTAAACTAACATATTCATCCTGCTGTAACCAGGTTTCTGTAAGGCAGAATAAATCAATATGTTGATCAATTATTATATCATTTACTAACAGGGACTTAGAAGAGAGAGACCTAATGTTTAACAGACCACATTTAACTGTTTTAGTCTGTGGTGCAGTTGAAGGTGCTTTGTTATTTTTTCTTTTTGAATTTTTATGCTTAAATAGATTTTTGCTGGTTATTGGTAGTCTGGGAGCAGGCACCGTCTCTACGGGGATGGGGTAATGAGGGGATGGCAGGGGGAGAGAAGCAGCAGAGAGGTGTGTAAGACTACATCTCTGCTTCTGATGTATGTCCTTTATTATGAAAATTTTGGGGATTCATTTCAATGCCTTTATTTTGAAACCTTCATTTTCATCGCAGGGTTGGCCCGCTCGGAACTGAATTGCTTCTCAAAATGTCCCCTAAATAAAATCAAGTGCACCCTCTCTTCTTCTGTACTGTTTAGTGCACCAGTTTAATCACTGAATCTTATTGTCAAGGCTCGAGGATGCATGGCACAGAATATGGGAAGGGCACAAAATGCAGACTCGAGGACAAAGTGTTATCAGTAGAAAATAAGCTTTATCATTTTCACAGGCTGGGGTAGGGTACACGCGAAGGCAGGCAGCAAAGCAGAGGTACAGATAAGTGCTAGGCAAAAACGTGGTCAAAATACAGGCTGGGTTCAAAAACACGGTGAGATACTGTATCAAAGGCAAAAACAAGGTCCAGTACACAAAGCAAGGTCGTAACACACTGAGGCAAAAACAATACAAAATCAGGAGGCTGGAATGTGGATACATGGATCACGACGAACTGGCAGAGGAGTGGAGAAAGTGAAGGCCTTAAATACACAGGTGAGGTAATTAGGTTAACAAGGTGCATGTGTGGATGAAAGTTCCTGAAGGGAGGTGTGGTTGGGTGAATCCAAGAGGAGCGAAAACATGCAAGAGAGTGAGGGAGTGATTCAGGGGACTGTGACAAAGATGAAACAAAGTGCAAGAGAGTAAGTGAACCTAAAGAGAAAACAGAGAGATGAAACAAGCACGTGGAAGAATGTAAGTGAACATACGAGGGGGGGACAAAGAAGAAACAGACAGGTGCAAGAGTGTACGTGAAGGAAATGCAATTGGTGACCAAAATCAGTGACAAATAAAGGAACAAACTAAACACATGGCTAAAGTCAAGAAGATAATAAACATAGCAAAAACCTAAAAATTACTGTCTGAACTGTAAAACAGAAAACAAAACACAAGACAACCATATAAGCTACGTGAAGAACACAAGAGGACTGAAACAACTAAAGACTACATTATAAGAATCAGGAGACAAACTAAAATGGCTAACACAATGGAAACAACCATAACTGGACAGAAACAATGAATGAATAAACCACATGACTAAAATATGAAAAACAGAAAATCCAAAAATAAACAGAAAACAAAACCAGAGACTACAGAATATAGAACAGAAAATAAATGAACTCAGAAAGAAACTAATAACTAGAAAACTGAGCTGTGGAAAGGGGAAATAAGAGAACCAATTGTCAGGTTTGACCTTGCCTGGACATACAAGAAATGACACTTGAGACAAGAACTCAGACAGGGAGTTGAGATATCTTTAGTGAGCTTTGCAAACAGGAGACGCAGCAGAACTTGCTATGTGCAGTTCTCCAACTGTGACATCCTCCACAAGGCTCTTTTATTGTGTGTAAAAAAACAAGGATAAGGGTGGGGGCTACATGAGTCCACAGGGAGTGTGGTTCCAACATGTGCTATTAGTCATGTGCAGATATGTACATAATCAACTGAAACATTCCGATCTTAGGTACAGAGTGAATGGTTTTGCTGAAGCTTGCTAAACGTCAAACCGCAAACAGGCTGACCTGGCTCCTGTTTGAGCAGTGCTATCTATCTGGGAATATCTGAGAGAAACAGTTTGCAGAATTTAAGATACAAACGGAACAATATAAAAGAGCAGATGTAATAAAGGATAATAAATGATAACATGTTGGTACAGTACCTGACACTTATCTTAGCCGCACAATCAATTTGACTGAAGATCTTACTGATTTTAAAATCGTATTCAGGACAAAACGTATTATTGATAGCATGCAACGGTGGCAGAAAATCACAGTCAGTAATCATTAATTATTCATAAACTGTGTATAAAAATGGAATAAAAGCACACACCATTCGTCATTTAAAAAAGCATCATAGTAAAAAACAGTATAAAACTCGTAAATAGCACATGAGATGCAAATGATCAACATGGAAAATAAACCCAGGTCACAAAACAGTGAACCAAAGAATAAAGTGCAACTCCCACAAGAGCACACTATTATATACAGAAAACGTCAGGAAACAAAAACTACTAAAATAACTCCAAGACGAAAATCATAAGAGATACCAAAAATCAGGAGGAAATAAACACAGAAGAAACACAATAGCTGCATGAGGGGGCAGGACCCTCGCAACGGACAGCTGATAAATGGAACAAATAATCCATGTCACGTGACATACAAAGCACCAATCAAATGACAAGGATCCACTCAGCTGTTATATAAACATAAATATCATTGATCTGAATGAATAAGAAGATGAGAAACGAAAGTGTAGGGACGTCTACGAAGTGCAAAAACTGAAAGAGACACCAGAAAAATATCTGCTAAATTCATTGGTATAAGGTGTGGTGTCACCGAGTTGACTGAACACATCAGAGGTCTCCTGCTGGTTCTACTGAGGTCCCTGTGCTTCTCAGCCGCCTGCTCCTTCAGATTAATGGTGTTGTTCCAGCTCAGAGGACGTTCATATGGATAAAAGGAAGGTTGTAGTTCGTTGTTGACCTTCCTGAGGTTAGAAACTAGTGTGGTTTGTTTTTCTAAAATGTTTCTCTTAAGATTTATTGAGCTGTGAACTTTTAATATCATTATAACTTTACTGAAGTCTCCAACAGAGGTTTCTGTCCTCTCTCAGTTTGACACCAGGAGTGAGAGTGGGCTCTCACCTCTCACTTCACCCCCCCCCCCCCCAAAAAAAAAAAAATCCTTTTTGTGATGATAGGGTTTGCAAGAAACATTTCCCGCAGTAATTGATCTCTGTGATGTCAGGCTCTGTGCATTCTGAATTCGAGACCAAAGGTTCTGGGCTCCTAAAGGCAGAGTGGTGCAGTGCTGGGACCCCCTAAACTGACTCTGCCTTGGGGTACGTCTCCCTTGTCTCCTCCTTCAAGCAGCCTCACATCCTTCGGTTTGTTTTTCCGTTTCTTTGAAAACATAGTTCAGGATTTCTTATCTGGGTTTCATCCAACACATCCTCTGCTGTGCTGATGAGCAGCCTCCAGGGGGCACTGCAGCGCTGCTCTACTGTCCAGGCCATCATATTTCAGGGACCTGCTCATCCGTGAGGGGGGTTCCACTCACTCAAGCACACAGGACCTGGATCTCCTTCATTAAGGGGCACGATTTTTCAAGTAAATGTAATGTCTCTGAAAACACATAGTGCCACAAAAACACATTCAAATCTTAACCCAGGAACACAAAGAAGAAGCAATGTTTACTGTTTAGTGTTTCGGCACTCTCTTTGGGATTAATGAAGTTTCTTTTTCTTTCTTTTTCTTATATTCTTGCTTTGTTTTTCTTGTCATGTTACTTAATTTGACAGCAGCGTTTCTCTTTCTGAGTTGTGTTTCCTCATGGACAGGGCACGCTTCAGCAGCCGTGGATCTTTCACTCTTCCTGTCCACATTGTTTCCACTCATGGGTGAAGAGAGGTTTCACATCCACAGAATATGTGCTGACAAAAGCAAATATGAAACCACAACAAAGTTCAAAACTGGGCATGAAAAAAAGGACAAAACTACTGACTTTCATTAAGACTCTGGTCGCGAACCATAAACGGACTAATTAGCGGCGACCGATGCTAAATCTTAATCACAGGTACTGTGAGTCCACGCTGGAACTGAACCCGACATGTTTTAAAACCCCACTGGTCACCTCAGGATGACTCACTGATGTTGAAATTGGACTCTGGTTCTCCGGTCTTTAGTATTTGCTGTAAGATTTGAAATTCATTTGGGCTGTTTTAAATTGCTTTTGCCTCGTTGTGAAGTGTTTTGAGTTGCATATTACATGACATATATCATACAAATACAGGAGGAAATTATCACGATGACTCTGTGCTGCTTCTCCCAAACTAAAACCAGGTACGCGTGACTTCAGCTCTTCTTTCTGGATGGTGGCTCAGCCATTCATGTGGTACCTTCGTTCTGGGGGATCACGTGTTGTCAATACTGGTGGTTGGCTCTCACTGCAGTATTGTATCACTTCCTGTTCCGGAGCACAGCGGTGTTTTGCTGTATCTGTTAGCTATTTAATCTGCGCAGTTAGATTGATCTAGTTACCTAGATAACAATTTGTTTCACAGTGTAATCTTCACGTGCCTTAACTAAAGCACTCCCTCTGCTGAATCACCTCTAAATTATTTACACGTTATACACTTTGCGGGTTTTTAGGAATCCGCTAGCTTAGCGCAGCTACTAGCTCTTAGCCGGTTTAGCATGGTGGCTTCTCCTGTCTCTCCCGCACTTTTCTGCTCTGGGTGTGAAATGTTTAGTTATTCCTCTGCCTCCTTTAGCAGTAATGGTACTTGTAATAAGTGTAGCTTATTCGTAGCTTTGGAGGCCAGGCTGGGCGAATTGGAGACTCGGCTCCGCACCGTGGAAAATTCTACAGCTAGCCAGGCCCCTGTAGTCGGTGCGGACCAAGGTAGCTTAGCCGCCGTTAGTTTCCCTCTGGCAGATCCTGAGCAGCCGGGAAAGCAGGCCGACTGGGTGACTGTGAGGAGGAAGCGTAGCCCTAAACAGAAGCCCAGTGTACACCACCAACCCGTTCACATTTCTAACCATTTTTCCCCACTCGACGACACACCCGCCGAGGAACAAACTCTGGTTATTGACGACTCTGTTTTGCGAAATGTGAAGTTAGCGACACCAGCAACCATAGTCAATTGTCTTCCGGGGGCCAGAGCAGGCGACATTCAAGGAAATTTGAAACTGCTGGATAAGGCTAAGCGTAAATTTGGTAAGATTGTAATTCACGTCGGCAGTAATGACACCCGGTTACGCCAATCGGAGGTCACTAAAATTAACATTAAATCGGTGTGTAACTTTGCAAAAACACTGTCGGACTCTGTAGTTTTCTCTGGGCCCCTCCTCAATCGGACCGGGAGTGACATGTTTAGCCGCATGTTCTCCTTGAATTGCTGGCTGTCTGAGTGGTGTCCAAAAAATGAGGTGGGCTTCATAGATAATTGGCAACGCTTCTGGGGAAAACCTGGTCTTGTTAGGAGAGACGGCATCCATCCCACTTTGGATGGAACAGCTCTCATTTCTAGAAATCTGGCCAATTTTCTTAAATCCTCGAAACCATGACTATCCAGGGTTCTCTGCAGCTTCTCTCCCCCTGCCATCCCCTCATTACCCCATCCCCGTAGAGACGGTGCCTGCTCCCAGACTACCAATAACCAGCAAAAAATCTATTTAAGCATAAAAATTCAAAAAGAAAAAATAATATAGCACCTTCAACTGCACCACAGACTAAAACAGTTAAATGTGGTCTATTAAACATTAGGTCTCTCTCTTCTAAGTTCCTGTTAGTAAATGATATAATAATTGATCAACATATTGATTTATTCTGCCTGCCAGAACGCTCGTAGCACGGGCCGAGGCGGAGGAGTAGCAGCAATCTTCCATTCCAGCTTATTAATTAATCAAAAACCCAGACAGAGCTTTAATTCATTTGAAAGCTTGACTCTTAGTCTTGTCCATCCAAATTGGAAGTCCCAAAAAACAGTTTTATTTGTTGTTATCTATCGTCCTCCTGGTCGTTACTGTGAGTTTCTCTGTGAATTTTCAGAACTTTTGTCTGACTTAGTGCTTAGCTCAGATAAGATAATTATAGTGGGCGATTTTAACATCCACACAGATGCTGAGAATGACAGCCTCAACACTGCATTTAATCTATTATTAGACTCAGTTGGCTTTGCTCAAAATGTAAATGAGTCCACCCACCACTTTAATCATATCTTAGATCTTGTTCTGACTTATGGTATGGAAATTGAAGACTTAACAGTATTCCCTGAAAACTCCCTTCTGTCTGATCATTTCTTAATAACTTTTACATTTACTCTGATGGACTACCCAGCAGTGGGGAATAAGTTTCATTACACTAGAAGTCTTTCAGAAAGCGCTGTAACTAGGTTTAAGGATATGATTCCTTCTTTATGTTCTCTAATGCCATATACCAACACAGTGCAGAGTAGCTACCTAAACTCTGTAAGTGAGATAGAGTATCTCGTCAATAGTTTTACATCCTCATTGAAGACAACTTATGATGCTGTAGCTCCTCTGAAAAAGAGAGCTTTAAATCAGAAGTGCCTGACTCCGTGATATAACTCACAAACTCGCAGCTTAAAGCAGATAACCCATAAGTTGGAGAGGAAATGGCGTCTCACTAATGTTGGGTATTTTCTCCTCCAAACATTCTTAAACTCTTTATACTAAGCATCACATATACAAGGCCATAAATTCACAATGGTCAAAACAACCTCCAGTTCTTTACTCCCAGTTCAGACTGACCCCAGCATGCTAAAACGAAGTTGAATAATATGTGCATTCTCAGGGTTATCTTAAGACTGGTGCAAAACAGCACAATAACGTTTTCATAAGAAAGAAGACAAAGGTACAAATGTTTAACAGTGATAAAAATATATATATATATAAAATCTTTAACATTTCCCTCCTGTTATCACTTGTTAAACATATAGTAGGCATCACCTAGCTTAGCACTTCTTTTGAGATTTTCACTAAGAGGTTCATCATGGTATGTTCTACAGGCTTACACCCCAGAGGTTATGTCATCATTGTCATCATCATCGGTGTCTGGGTCATCATACTTCCATTGGTCTGGGTACAGGTCATGAGAGCCCTCTTCCTCCTCATCGTCGTTTTGCCCCAGGAGTGGATATGAAGCTGGTCCCCCACCTGGTCCTGGACCTATTGCTGTGGTTATCATTCTATTTACAAGGCCTCGAAGACATGGAATACAACAACATCCACACAATGTTAGAATCGCAGCAAATACTGCTATAGACACTAATAGTGAAGAAATCAAAGACCTCCATTTTCCCATCCCTTCCAGCCACCAATCCCAGCCTTCGGTGTTTACTCCACTGTGCTCTTTCATCTTCCTGTTCAACGTCCTCAGCCCGTCGATGGCTTGAGTGAGGCTGCCATCTGCAGCTGTGTTGTTGGGAATGAATGTGCAGCATTGTTCTCCGAACATGGCACAAGCACCTCCTTTTTCTGCCAACAACATATCCAGAGCAATACGGTTCTGGAAGGCCATAAGGGACGTGGCTTCTAACTGTGAATGGACAGCCTTAAATCCTTCCTCAGTCCAATTTCCTAATTTCTGCACATTGTAGTGGATGTAGTTTATTCTGTCTACGTTCTTATTAATTGAACACCACCAACAGATGGAGGATTCGAATCCAGCTGCTATCTGATCAGCCAGTTTATACTCGTCAGGCACTCCTCTGGGGACTCCTATCGCATCAATATATGTTGGATCTCCCACTCCTTTCCAATCTCTTTTTACTCTATGTCTGACTATGCCTTTCTGCCAGTCTTCAGGAATAAGAGAGGCTGCATATGTCATAACGTCTTCAGGTGTCATGGGCATGGCTTTAACTGGTAACAATAATGATATAAATGCACAATAACCTGACACATTTCTTGGCAGTCTGTCAAAGAGTCTGTTATCACCACACCACCACCATACGTCACTCCTATTGACAGGTTTGAATGTGGGAGTACTATGGACCACATCCTTACACCAGGCAGTGTGGTTTAAGCTACCCAAAGTCTTACTTGTCCCTGTCAAGTTTACACATGTATGGTTAGCATGCCCAACTTTGCTTGAAAATAAAGGTTTAATCTTAGTCAATTTGGTCAATGGATAGATCTTGTCCCACTTAGAACAATTGTTGTTTGCTGCAATGTATGTCTGTGTCATTACAGTCAGCAGACAGTCTTTGGGTAATGCTGCCGGTATTACCTGTAATATAGGTCTGGGTCCCATACATACAACACAGTCCTTCTTAGTAGCTAGTCCTGCTTGTTCTGCCATTAAAAGCCAATTGTTATTTTGTCTGCTAATTCCTGTAGTTACTAGGAACCAGTCATCTACCTTCATGTCTTTTGTGCCTTGCATGGACACCCCCTTTGCTTGTATGGACACCCCCTTTGCTTGTATGGCTTTTAATAATAAGCCCAATCCGAAAAAGAAAAGTAGCATAATAAGGACTGTCCATGGGGTCCAGGAACCCTCGTTCTTTTTGTTTTTTTTCTTTCGCCATTTCTGCACACTACAGCACACCTATGTTCAGAACAGTGGCTTCTTAATGTCTTCTGCTAGCTTTCGTGTCTAACCTGGATCTTAACACCAAGCTCACACACTATTACTAGTCTTATCCTACTGCTCTTACTGTTTGTCTGTGTCTGCAGAAATTACTTTCTTACAGTGAGTTAAATGAATCCATGTACTTCTTTCCCCAATTTTCAAGGCTGTGGGTGTTGTGAGTAGTACTTGATGGGGCCCTTCCCACTTAGGTGAATGCCAGTGTTTTCTCTTGATGCTTCTTATCAACACCCAGTCTCCAGGTACCACTTTAGGGTCATCCTGTGGAGAAATGGGATCATCAGTGTTTGAAACTCTCCCTCGTTGTCTTTCTAACATCTTCCTCATGTAATCTGCCAAATTGGCTTCCTCAGGTACATCCCAAATTTGCCCATAATATGGCAATCGGTATTTTCTGCCAAACAATGTTTCATACGGTGTCAACCCCATGGTACTAGTTATGTTATATACATTTTTACCAAATCTACACAATGTGTCCATGGTCTGCCTGTTTCCTCCATTGTCTTTCTAAGTCTGTTTTTTACTGTTCCATTCATCCTTTCCACTAATCCGGCACTTTGTGGATGATAAGCACAATGATTTTTGAGATTAATCTGTAGCGCTTCTCCTACGTATTGCACTATTGTATTAACAAAATGCGCTCCATTATCTGAATAGACTGTTTCTGGTATTCCAAATCGTGGAATGATGTCTTTGCACAATGCTTTTGCCACTGTAAGTGCATCTGCATGTTTTGTGGGGAACAATTCTACCCATTTTGAGAACGCATCAATTATGACTAAACAAAATTCTTTTCCTTCATGTTTACTCAGCTGTATATAATCACTTGAAAGGGATATTGTGGTGTTGGAAATTTGCCTCTTTGGGGTCTCAAATTGCCTTGTGAGTTGTGTTTTGCACATGTCATGCATGCTCTACAATGCTGTTTTGCATATGCATCGAACCCATAAAGACAAAAAATAGATTGCAATTGTGATATCATACCCCCTGATGAGACATGCGTCACGCCATGGCTCATAATAGCTGCCCATTTAAACATATTTTTTGGCAATATGGGTTTCTTTTGTGGTCATAAGTACAAATCATTTGCGAATGTAGCTCCTTTGTGTAACCACATCTGCCTTTCTTTCTCAGGTGCCTGCTGTTGCATCTCAGCAAGCAGTATGTGACCTAAGTGCAAATCTGGAGTGGTTTCCTGTACAACAAAAATAGAAGAAGCTGCTGCTGCTGCCGCCTTCGCAGCTCTGTCAGCAAAATCATTTCCTTGTGAAACTATATCAGAGCCTTTGGTGTGAGCCGCACATTTGCATATAGCAATTTGTTTAGGCAATTTCACAGCTTTCAGTAGTGCAGTTAGGAGAGTGGCATGAGTCACCGGCTTTCCAGATGATGTCACCATTCCACGCTCTTCCCACAGTTTTGCAAACACATGCACTGTGCTGAAAGCGTACTGGCTGTCTGTATAAATTGTTACAGCCGTACCTTTAAACAGATAGCAAGCTGCAGTTAAAGCAACTAATTCAGCTGCTTGTGCTGAAAATGACGATGGCAATGAAGCAGAATCCAATACTTCTGAATTTGTGACAACAGCATATCCAGATTGTGTTTGTCCATAAGCATTTTTATTGGAACCATCCACATACACAATTGTACTGTTTGGGATGGGTGTGTCCTGGAGGTCTGGGCGTGCTTTCATACAGACTGTTGCTACATCAAGACAATTGTGCGGCTCACCATCCTCAGGTAAAGGTATCAATGTGGATGGATTCAATGTTGTACAGCGCTCTACCGTAAGGTGTGGTTGTGATAATAGCAAGGACATGCACGAAAGATGTCTTGCTGGGGACAAAAAGCTCATGTTTGTCTGCAACAGGAGTGCAGAAACTGCATGTGGAACTTTCAATGTCAGCTGATGGAATAGAACAACATTACTGCTACTTTGAACAGCCATAGAGGCTGCAATTACAGCTCGCACGCTGTGAGGCAATGCACTTGCTACTGTATCCAATTTGGAAGAATAGTAAGCCACTGGTCGTAATTTTGTACCATGTGACTGTACTAAGACACTTGTCATGAAATTATTTTTACAATCCACTGTTTGAGTAAATGGTTTACTATAATCTGGTAGTGCCAAAACTGTGGATGACACTAATGTTTGTTTTACTTTTACAAAAGCTTCCTCAGCATCTCTGTTCCATTCCAACATGGTTGACATTGAAATATCATCTTTGTACATCAAATCAGAAAGTGGACTAGTCAATTCTGCATAGCAGGGAATCCATGCCCTTTAGTAATTAGTCAGTCCAAGAAATGACATCATCTGTCTTTTAGTTTGTGGTTTCGGAGCATATAAAATCGCTTCCTTCCTGTCAGACAGGATCGTGCGCCCTGTGGCTGATAATTCATGTCCTAAATATTTTACTTTATCCCTACACAACTGAACTTTGTTTTTACTCACTTTGTGGCCATTATTAAATAAGAAACATAATAATGCTACTGTGTCAGTTATGCAGTTTTCTCGTGTGTCAGAGGCAATCAAAATGTCATCAACATACACTAATAGTTGGCTATCTGCTGGTGGAACGAAATTGGCTAAACATGCTGACATGACTTGAGAATAAATAGTTGGACTCTCTGCGTAACCCTGCGGTAATCTGGTAAATGTATATCGTTGTCCTTTAAAGGTAAAAGCAAACCAGAATTGACTATCTGGGTGTACTGGCACAGAGAAAAATGCATTACTTATGTCAATTACTGAGAAACTATTAGAATTTGGTCTCAGCGAATTTAACAAGGTGTGTGGATCTGGAACACATGGTGCTCTTTTAATCACAGCAGCATTTACTGCCTGCAGATCTTGAATCATTCTCCACCCCACTGAGGGCGGAGCCTTTTTTTACAGGAAATATGGGTGTGTTACATGGTGAATCTGGGCATGGCACTATTACTCCTGCTGTTAATAAATCCTCTATTACTGGCCTGATTCCTTCAATTGCATCAGGTTTCAATGGATACTGTCTTACACATGGTCTGTATTCTGTTTTTGGTCTTATAACTACAGGTTGTGCATTTTTAATCAGTCCTACATCTGAAGGACCTGTTGTCCACAATCCTGATGGTACTGAAGAAAGAAGATCATCTTCTTCAGGACTCAACTGAAACACTCAGGATTGTGAAGTGGACACATCAATATGTGTTCCGGCTGTCAGCACTAATGAGACATTAACTGGGACTTTATACAATTTAGTTGATGGGCTGAACTCCGTTCGTGGTCCAACTCTGCTCCAATCAGTGGCTGACAAAGCTGTCATGACTATCAGTCCCAAATCTTGCCATTCTGTCAAATATGGTTTACAAAGTGACACATGTGATGGCATACCTGTGAATCTCAATTTTAAAACATCTTCAGTGGCACCTGTTACTGTTATGACAGCTGCTGAGTTGCCATCATGAATCAAATCTGTCATTGTCAGCTTCACAGGTGAAATGTCTTTCAATTTGTTTTCATAGTCACCATCCGGACCTGGAGGATCTTTATGCCACATTGTGACATGCAGGTCAGGTGGTGACATCTTTTGTTCAGGATGTTTCAGTAGGGCTGTTGCTTGCAAAACAACATCTTTACCCCATCCTGCAGCATTTTCTTCAGAAATGTCAAATGTATAGTAATAGTGGAATGTGGGGTCATCGCTTTCTTCTCTCACCATGTTAACACCACCTGTGCGCTTAACAACTAATTTCCCTTGTTCCACAATTATGGACAAGCCCAATGCAGTCAATCCGTCTCGTCCTAGCAGATTTACGGGACACTGTAGCATGTTCAACAATGGCATTGTACACGCCATTCCAAAGGGATCTTCCAAGGTTATGGGTTTAGTAATAGGGACGTCTGATGTTTGTCCATTTGCAGAGCGAACCCTGAAGGTTTCGTTGCTTAGTTTATGGACAGGTATGTTGTTATTACATGTGGTTCTACATGCTCCTGTGTCACAAAGAAATACCACTGGTTGTCCATTTACTAACAAAGTCACTTCCGGTTTTGGTACTGGATTTCCCAGTAAGGCACATAAATCCATATCGCACTCAGATTCGTTGTCTGAAGTGGTGCCATGGATTATGGAATCTAGTCATTGTGGATACTGTGGTTGTGGAGGATTATTCCGTTGTGGAATTCTTCCTGCTGCGCCATCAGCAGGTGGATTCAAACAATTTCTAGACATGTGTCCCTCTCTTCCACAGTTCCAACAAATCAGGGGACCACGTGGTGGCCCTCCCTGTCTGCGCTGCTGTTGCGGTTGCCATGGTCCTTGACGTTGTGGCTGTCCACCTTGTCTGTTCTGCCATGGCTTTTGGGGGCGTTTCCACTTCTTCTGCTGTCTTACGTTACCCTGTTGGTAATATATTTCATCATCTCCTTGTGCTACATACACTCCTTTGTCGCTGTTACCTGTCTTTTTCTGCTTTAAGACTTCTTCTGCATGACAACAGTGGGTGTGTGTTTCTTCCAATGTGCCTGTAGGCAATCCAATCCAATGTTTCTGTATCCAAGCTTTTATATCCTTGTTGGATTGCTGGATCAGAGCGTTTTTCAATTGTTCATACACTGGTGTTCCTGGCATTATGCCACTGTGGACCTTAAATACACTCTCAAATCTGCATCTAAACTCTGTCCATGGCTCTCCTTCTTTCTGAGCTGTCCTGGTAATTTCAGTATAATTTATTTTTGGTCCTACTGCTAAGTCATAATGCTGTGGTTCGTCCTCTACCTGAGGATATAATGATTTTCCAGACGGTCCTGCCGCCTGTTTCTGAGGTTTGGTTCTTGTTGTACTATTACATCTTCCTCTGCTTTCCCTACTCCTTTCTTTTTCCTCATTTTTTCTAGTCTCCTTTTCTCTGCTTCCTCCTCCCAAAACGCCACTAAATCTGCCCCTATTGCTGTTTTTTTTTTTTTTTTTCCTCATCACCTTTATGTTCCTTTTCTAACCTTTCCTTCAACTTCTGAATACTAGTCAGGTTCAGTCGTCCGTCAAAGTCATGTTTATTTATCCAGGTCTCCAATTTCTTAGTTGCTTTTGGATTTTTTGCTTCCATAAATTTCCAGTTGTCAGTTGATAAATTCCTCTTATTTTTAGACGTCTTACCCCCCATTTTTATTATCCCTTGTTATAATTTGGACTTCAGACGGGGGCACACCTAGGGTGTTCTAAATCTGAAGTTTTCACTTTCTTTGGACGTGACAATTAATTTGCCGTCGTGTGGTTGATTCCTTTCACCTCCCCGTAGGAAGCGGAATCACTTGCCTTTGCTTCCACACACACGGTTGTCACTAACGTTGTCCAAAGTATTACACTTTCACACTTTTATTCTCAAAAACCGGTATTACTTCGTATTAAAACAGAGGAGTCCGTACCCTCCTTCCGGAATTTCACTACGTGCGTCCCTCGCAACCGTAGAGGAGTCCGCCTTCCTCGCGGAGTTTAACTGCTTTACATTAACAGACGATTCCACGCCATCGTTTACGGAGTTTAACTGTTTATGTGATCACACTTTTATTCTCCCTACCGGTACGCATATGTAAACAGAGGAGTCCGCACCCTCCTTCGGAATTTAACTACGTGCGTTCCTCGCCATCGTAGAGGAGTCCGACCTCCTTACAGAGTTTAACTGTGTTTCATTAACAGACGATTCTGTATCATCGCTTGCGGAATTTAACTGTTTATGTGATCTGATCACCACTCACTCAGTACTGTTACAAAGAAATTTTACTCACTGACTCGACTTCCTGTCTGTCTTCTTCGGGAAAATCTCGTCAACCAGACGATGCCAACGGCGGTCGACAATTGCAGACACGATCAATCGATCGGACCCTGGCCAAGGATTTACGTCTGGACCTGGCGACCCCCGCCGGACACCTCCGGTATTGTTGAGATCCCGGACGTAGCCCCCAGTCAATGTTGGGTATTTTCTCCTCCAAACATTCTTAAAACCTTTAACAAGACAAACAGAGTCAAGAACCACCAGTGAGACAGAAAGTCAAATTTATCTCGCGAGGAGTGCAGTCAGGCTGTACACCAAAGCTACACTAAAGTCTGGCCTGCGCTCCTGCTCTTTTATTGGAGAAGCCCTAACCACATCATAAAACTTGTCCTAAGGGTGGGGGGGACAACGCAAGACAAGTTTCTTCCCGTGACATAAACACATACGTCAATAAGTGCATCTGTGTGGAAAAACAGTTTCTTTAATCTTATCAATGGAGGTCAGCACATCCCGTTCGTCTGTTGCACTTATCATCTGTTCTGCATCTGCCTGGAGTGTCCTGTTCTTTATACTAAGCATCACATATACAAGGCCATAAATTCACAACGGTCAAAACAACCTCCAGTTCTTTACTCCCAGTTCAGACTGACCCCAGCATGCTAAAACAAAGTTGAATAATATGTGCATTCTCAGGGTTATCTTAAGACTGGTGCAAAACAGCACAATAACGTTTTCATAAGAAAGAAGACAAAGGTACAAATGTTTAACAGTGATAAAAAAAAAAATATATATATAAAATCTTTAACAACTAATTTAGAAGATCTTCACTTAGCCTGGAAAAAGAGCCTGTTGATCTATAAAAAAGCCCTCCATAAAGCTAGAACATCTTACTACTCATCACTAATTGAAGAAAATAAGAACAACCCCAGGTTTCTTTTCAGCACTGTAGCCAGGCTGACAAAGAGTCAGAGCTCTATTGAGCCGAGTATTCCTTTAACTTTAACTAGTAATGACTTCATGACTTTCTTTGCTAATAAAATGTTAACTATTAGAGAAAAAATTACTCATAACCATCCCAAAGACGTATCGTTATCTTTGGCTGCTTTCAGTGATGCCGGTATTTGGTTAGACTCTTTCTGTCAGATTGTTCTGTCTGAGTTATTTTCATTAGTTACTTCATCCAAACCATCAACATGTCTATTAGACCCCATTCCTACCAGGCTGCTCAAGGAAGCCCTACCATTATTTAATGCTTCAATCTTAAATATGATCAATCTATCTTTGTTAGTTGGCTATGTACCACAGGCTTTTAAGGTGGCAGTAATTAAACCATTACTTAAAAAGCCATCACTTGACCCAGCTATCTTAGCTAATTATAGGCCAATCTCCAACCTTCGTTTTCTCTCAAAAATTCTTGAAAGGGTAGTTATAAAACAGCTAACTGATCATCTGCAGAGGAATGGTCTATTTGAAGAGTTTCAGTCAGGTTTTAGAATTCATCATAGTATAGAAACAGCATTAGTGAAAGTTACAAATGATCTTCTTATGGCCTCAGACAGTGGACTCATCTCTGTGCTTGTTCTGTTAGACCTCAGTGCTGCTTTTGATACTGTTGACCATAAAATTTTATTACAGAGATTAGAGCATGCCATAGGTATTAAAGGCACTGCGCTGCGGTGGTTTGAATCATATTTATCTAATAGATTACAATTTGTTCATGTAAATGGGGAATCTTCTTCACAGACTAAGGTTAATTATGGAGTTCCACAAGGTTCTGTGCTAGGACCAATTTTATTCACTTTATACATGCTTCCCTTAGGCAGTATTATTAGACGGCATTGCTTAAATTTTCATTGTTACGCAGATGATACTCAGCTTTATCTATCCATGAAGCCAGAGGACACACACCAATTAGCTAAACTGCAGGATTGTCTTACAGACATAAAGACATGGATGACCTCTAATTTCCTGCTTTTAAACTCAGATAAAACTGAAGTTATTGTACTTGGCCCCACAAATCTTAGAAACATGGTGTCTAACCAGATCCTTACTCTGGATGGCATTACCCTGACCTCTAGTAATACTGTGAGAAATCTTGGAGTCATTTTTGATCAGGATATGTCATTCAAAGCGCATATTAAACAAATATGTAAGACTGCTTTTTTGCATTTACGCAGTATCTCTAAAATTAGAAAGGTCTTGTCTCAGAGTGATGCTGAAAAACTAATTCATGCATTTATTTCCTCTAGGCTGGACTATTGTAATTCATTATTATCAGGTTGGCCTAAAAGTTCCCTGAAAAGCCTTCAGTTAATTCAAAATGCTGCAGCTAGAGTACTGACGGGGACTAGAAGGAGAGAGCATATCTCACCCATATTGGCCTCTGTTCATTGGCTTCCTGTTAATTCTAGAATAGAATTTAAAATTATTCTTCTTACTTATAAGGTTTTGAATAATCAGGTCCCTTCTTATGTTAGGGACCTCATAGTACCATATCACCCCAATAGAGCGCTTCGCTCTCAGACTGCAGGCTTACTTGTAGTTCCTAGGGTTTGTAAGAGTAGAATGGGAGGCAGAGCCTTCAGCTTTCAATCAATCAATCAATCAATTTTTTTATATAGCGCCAACTCACAACAAACAGTTGCCCCAAGGCGCTTTATATTTTAAGGCAAGGCCATACAATAATTATGTAAAACCCCAACGTTCAAAACGACCCCCTGTGAGCAAGCACTTGGCTACAGTGGGAAGGAAAAACTCCCTTTTAACAGGAAGAAACCTCCAGCAGAACCAGGCTCAGGGAGGGGCAGTCTTCTGCTGGGACTGGTTGGGGCTGAGGGAGAGAACCAGGAAAAAGACATGCTGTGGAGGGGAGCAGAGATCGATCACTAATGATTAAATGCAGAGTGGTGCATACAGAGAAAAAAGAGAAAGAAACAGTGCATCATGGGAACCCCCCAGCAGTCTACGTCTATAGCAGCATAACTAAGGGATGGTTCAGGGTCACCTGATCCAGCCCTAACTATAAGCTTTAGCAAAAAGGAAAGTTTTAAGCCTAATCTTAAAAGTAGAGAGGGTGTCTGTCTCCCTGATCTGAATTGGGAGCTGGTTCCACAGGAGAGGAGCCTGAAAGCTGAAGGCTCTGCCTCCCATTCTACTCTTACAAACCCTAGGAACTACAAGTAAGCCTGCAGTCTGAGAGCGAAGCGCTCTAATGGGGTAATATGGTACTACGAGGTCCCTAAGATAAGATGGGACCTGATTATTCAAAACCTTATAAGTAAGAAGAAGAATTTTAAATTCTATTCTAGAATTAACAGGAAGCCAATGAAGAGAGGCCAACACGGGTGAGATATGCTCTCTCCTGCTAGTCCCCGTCAGTACTCTAGCTGCAACATTCTGAACCAACTGAAGGCTTTTTAGGGAACTTTTAGGACAACCTGATAATAATGAATTACAATAGTCCAGCCTAGAGGTAAATAATGGTAGGGCTTCCTTGAGCAGCCTGGTAGGAATGGGGTCTAATAAACATGTTGATGGTTTGGATGAAGTAACTAATTAAAATAACTCAGACAGAACAATCGGAGAGAAAGAGTCTAACCAAATAACGGCATCACTGAAAGCAGCCAAAGATAACGATACGTCTTTGGGATGGTTATGAGTAATTTTTTCTCTAATAGTTAAAATTTTGTTAGCAAAGAAAGTCATGAAGTCATTACTAGTTAAAGTTAATGGAATACTCAGCTCAATAGAGCTCTGACTCTTTGTCAGCCTGGCTACAGTGCTGAAAAGAACCCTGGGGTTGTTCTTATTTTCTTCAATTAGTGATGAGTAGAAAGATGTCCTAGCTTTACGGAGGGCTTTTTTATAGAGCAACAGACTCTTTTTCCAGGCTAAGTGAAGATCTTCTAAATTAGTGAGACGCCATTTCCTCTCCAACTTATGGGTTATCTGCTTTAAGCTACGAGTTTGCGAGTTATACCACGGAGTCAGACACTTCTGATTTAAAGCTCTCTTTTTCAGAGGAGCTACAGCATCCAAAGTTGTCTTCAATGAGGATGTAAAACTATTGACGAGATACTCTATCTCCCTTACAGAGTTTAGGTAGCTACTCTGCACTGTGTTGGTATATGGCATTAGAGAACATAAAGAAGGAATCATATCCTTAAACCTAGTTACAGCACTTTCTGAAAGACTTCTAGTGTAATGAAACTTATTCCCTACTGCTGGGTAGTCCATCAGAGTAAATGTAAATGTTATTAAGAAATGATCAGACAGAAGGGAGTTTTCAGGGAATACTGTTAAGTCTTCTTTCAGGCTCCTCTCCTGTGGAACCAGCTCCCAATTCGGATCAGGGAGACAGACACCCTCTCTACTTTTAAGATTAGGCTTAAAACTTTCCTTTTTGCTAAAGCTTATAGTTAGGGGTGGATCAGGTGACCCTGAACCATCCCTTAGTTATGCTGCTATAGACTTAGACTGCTGGGGGGTTCCCATAATGCACTGAGTGTTTCTTTCTCTTTTGGGTTAGGGTTATTAGGGTTAGGCTTCTGTATGCACCACTCTACATTTAATCATTAGTGATTGATCTCTGCTCCCCTCCACAGCATGTCAAAGCTCCTTGGGGCAACTGTTTGTTGTGATTTGGCGCTATATAAATTAAATTGATTGATTGATTGAATAAGCATGAGCTGCTGTTTCTATAGCTCACATATGGGTTTTAATACCGGTGAGATCTGTAAAGGTTTTTGGTCTACTCCGGTCGAGCTGGCTTACTCATCCTTTCAGACAGCAACCCAAGTCAAACAGAGGTGCCGAGCCAAACCCCTGGAGTTTTCCACCATCCGTGTGGCAGAATAGAGAGAAACAGAGCCTTTCCCAGATCACAAACTGAGATCAGTGAGATTGATGCTCAACTCAACAGTCTGTCAGCGGTACACTTCCTCTGAAGGGTCGATGAACGGTGCCACTGTAACCTGGTTTCTCTACCGGTACGGGGAGCTGCTTCACAAATCCCACAAGCTCCAACCAATCTGAGTGACTTTCCTCAACCCAAAATCTCTTTCTTGCCTCTGTTTGAGTCAGACACACATCACCCATAACAACAGCATCCTGAGTTCCCGCTCAGCTCCACAACCTCTCTGTCACTTACCAAATATTCTCTGTCCTCATGGTCTTGTTTTCACCTGTTGCAAATGTCCGTAGTCTTCCAGCTGGTCTGTGCTGGTCTGTTCTCTTTTCCGCAAAAACATCTCACTGTGGGAACACCAGCACGAGGGGACAACTGGAACTCCAGAAAAATAGGAAAGCCCTCTTACTCTACCATCTTTGTCATTTTTGTTGTTACTGTGCCCCCACCCCCGGCCAGCTGATGCAGAGTCACAGAGGATGTGTGCTCATACCTCTGGGTTTTTATGAAAGCAGTACATCTCAAAAAAGTAGTGCAGAGAGGTTGACAAACAAAAATAGTGAATCGGTGGTCCGTGCCGCGGAGGAGTTCATGTCTATCTTCAGTTGTTTAAAGTTTGAGGATTTTGTTTCTGTGCATCTCTTTTCTTGAGGCCCCACTCACACATAGATAAATGGTAAATAGACTGCATTTATATTGCACCTTTCCATTGGCGTCAGACGCTCAAAGTGCTTTACAATAATGTCTCACATTCACCCCGATGTCACCCCGAGTGCTGCCACACAAGGTACTCACTACACACCGGAAGAAACTAGGGGATTAAGGACCCTGCCCAAGGGCCCTTAGTGATTTTCCGATCAGGCTGGGATTTGAAGCGAGGATGATCTGATCTCCAGTCCAACACTCAACCACTAGACCATCACCTCCCCTAATCACCTCCCATAGATCAGACTGTCGGTGATTAATGAGAGTTGCCGTAGTGGCTGTTTGACTCAGGTGGAGGGTCTGAGCTCAGAGGTGTTCTGTAGCACCATGCAGCTGGACAGGGCCTCAGACCAAGTGGGGAGAAGATCAAACACAGACTGGTTTGGTTTTCTGTGGAGTAAATGCTCACTTGCTGCTGATGAACAGTGTATTTTTCAACTCTACTTGTGCTTGTCAAGAGAAATTGCCGCCCTTTCCGCGTCCTAAAACTCAATTACCATCAAATTATTTTATATATATATATATATATATATATATATATATATATATATATATTTGTACATTAATACTGGGAGGTCAGAGCTCTGCCTGCCAAAAACATCATGCATTTCTGACTTTTTTTTAAGCTGAATTTTGGGTTTCAAGTTGGCTGTATGTACAGAAGGCCTGAAATGTTCACATTGCCCACTAGATGGTGACAAAAGTTGCTCAAATGTGCAGCAAAGTCTTGGCTGTTTATTCAATTGAGATGTTCCACTTGTGTCTCCCTGACCTTATGGGCCATTTACTTGTATCTGACGCTTCCTAATGGACATATTTCCAAAAGGAGTGTTCCTTTGGTGCAGAGGTGAAACTGCACGAAGTGTGAGCACACTCACCAAACATCAGCAACACAACTTTAATATGACTTTATTGGTACGTAGTACACTTGGACAATACAAGATTGATTTCATTCAGCAACATTTGGGCTAAAAACGGGTCTGATTTCTCATGTGACTGATGAACGTGAATCATCAATGCGTAAAACCCACAAAATATGAGGCAGACCTCCATGAAAATCTTATGAAGCATGGAGTATGACTGATGAAGAGGGGAGGTGGGGTGAAGTAATTATGACCAGAAATCCATGTTCTGTTAAAGGATCCAGAGGAAGTTCCTCGGGTTCTATTATCTGACCACAAGCATCTGTGAAAAATGATTTTTCTGCTGTTTATGTCCAGGTATGAAGGTGCATAAAAAGACACCTTTGATAAACACACTTTTTGTCTTCATCTTACATAAATTGTTGAGCGCAGAATAGCACACCATTCTGAAGACAGATTAAAAAAAGGAATATTTATAATAAATAAAAATCCAAGTGTGTTTGTTTTTGTCTGGATGATGCTCATCACAAGTACGGCTTTACAAATTCCATCTGAGCAGCTATTTCTTTCTTTTTCTGCCCTCCTGCTCCGAAGAATCTGTGCTCCAGGTAAGGTCTCCCATGGCAAATTGGTCTCAGGTGAGAGGCCAGACTTAGAATGGTTCAGAAGACACCATGACAGAACGAGGCAGAGGAAATGTGACCTGGACTGGAGGAAGCCCGGCCCCCATCTGGAACCAGGCCTGGATGTAGGGCCTGTCAGCGAGTGCCTGATGGCTGGGCTTGCCACAGAGCCCAGTCAGGCACAGCCTGAAAAGGCAACGTGGACCTTCCATTTCCACCCTGTGAGCTCACCACCCACAGTTGGAACCGCTGGTGTAGGGTGTGCTGTCCCATGGGTGGCAGTGAAAGCTGAGGGTCTCGGCAGACCACACCTGGGCAGCAGGGGCTAGCTCTGGGTGTGTGGAACATCACCTCACTGTGGCAGAAGGAGCTGGAGCTTGTGCGGGAGGTGGAGCATTACCAGCTAGATCTGGTGGGCCTCGCCTCCACGCATGGCCTCGGCTCTGGAACCACTCTCCTTTATATGGGCTGGGCCTTATTCTTCTCTGGATTTTCCCAGGGTGTGAGGTCCCGGACATGTGTGGAGATACTCATGAGTCCCCGGATGTGTGCCGCTATATTGGAGTTTACCCTGGTAGATGAGATGGTCACCTCCCTGTGCCTTCGGGTGGTGGTGGGTGGGGGGGGGGGGGGGGGGGGACTCTGACTGTTGTTTGTGTGTATGCACCAGAGGTGGGACAAAGTCAATGTCAAGTCATTCTCAAGTCATCAATCTGCAAGTCCCAAGTCAAGTCTCAAGTCAGCTTGCAAACAAATGGTGGTCAATATGACTTGAGACTTGATTTGGGACTTGCTGATTCATGACTTGAGAGTAACTTGATGGTGACTTTGTCCCACCTCTGGTATGCGCCAAACAGCAGTTTGGAGTATTCAGACTTCTTGGAGTCCCTGAATGGAGTCCTGTATGGAGCTCCAGTGGGGGACTCCATTGTTCTGCTGGGGGACTTCAACACACATTTGGGCAATGACAGAGACACCTGGAAAGGTGTGACTGGGAGGAATGGCCTCCCCGATCTAAACCAGAATGGCCGTTTGTTATTGGACTAATGTGCTAGTCATGGACTGTCCATAACGAACACCATGTTCAAACATAAGCATGCTCATAAGTGTACATGGTATCAGAGCACCCTAGGCCAAATATCAATGATCAATTTTTGTGATCGTATCATCTGATCTTAGGCCGCATGTTCTGGACACTTGGGTAAGCTGTAAACTGATACACCATTTGGTGGTGAGTTGGATCAGAGGGTGTGGGAGGACTTTGGACAAATCTGGTAAGTCCAAACAGATAGTGCGGGTGAACTAGGAACATCTTGAGGAGCCCACTGTCCAACAGATCTTCAACTCACACCTCCGTCTGAGCTTTTTGAGCATCCCTGTGGAGGGGTTGGGGGCATTGAACCAGAATGGGCAATGGTCTTAGGTGCCTCAAGGGGTGGCATTCCTCATACACCGTTATGGACACCAGTGGTCAGGGAAGCTGATTGACTGAAGAAGGAGTCCTTCCAGGATATGTTATCCTGGAGGACCCCGGAGACAGTTATATGGTACAGACAGGCCCGAAGGGCAGCAGCCTCTGCTGTGGAGGAGGCAAAGCAGTGGGTGCGGGAGGAGGGAGCAGAGAGGAGTAACCATGGAGAAGGACTTTCAGTTGGCACTAAGGTGCTTCTGGTGAACCAAGAGGCACCTCAGGATGGAAAAACAGGGGAACCAACCCAAGCTGTCTACAGAAGGATGGGACTCTGTTGACTTCAACTGACAATGTAATCCAGCACTAGAAGGAACACTTTGAGGAACTCCTGCATCAGAATGGAGCGTCCTCTATAGTGGAAGCTGATGGAGGATTTTCATCAATTTCCCTGGTGGAAGTCACTGAGGTAGTCAAACAACTCCGCAGTGGCAAGGCCCCGGGGGTTGATGAGATCTGTCCAGAAATGCTGAAGGCTCTGGGTGTCGAGGGACTATCTTGATTGAGATGTCTCTTCAACATTGTGTTGAGGTCTGGTACAGTGCCTAAGGAGTGGCAAACTGGGGTGGTGGTCCCCATATTTAAAAAGGTGGGCCAGAGAGTGTGTACCAATTACAGGGGCATCACATTACTCAGCCTCCCTGGTAAAGTCTACTCCAGGGTGCTGAAAGGGAGGCTTCGGCCGATAGTTGAACCTCTGATTGAAGAGGAACAATGTAGGTTCCATCCTGGGTCGTGGAACAACCAACCAGCTCTTCATTCTCACAAGGATCCTGGAGGGTGCCTGGGAGTATGCCCATCCAATCTACATGTGTTTTTTGGACTTGGAGAAGGCATATGATCAGGTATTCCGGGAGATGCTGTGGGACGTTCTGCAGGAGTATGGAGTGAGAGGGTCCCTTCTCAGGACCATCCGATCTCTGTGCTCACAAAGTGAGGGCTGTGTTTGGGTGTTCTGCAGGAAGTGGGACTCATTTCTGTTGGAGTTGGCCTCTGCCAGGGCTACGCCTTGTCACCAATCCTGTTTGTGATGTTCATGGACATGACATCAAGGTGTAATCAGGGGAGGAGGTGTTCCAGTTTGGTGGGCTCAGTGTTATGTGTCGGACGCAGCCCGGAGAACCGACCAGCGTTTGAAGGACCCATTATAAAATAAGCAGAGCACGGTACAAAGGATAACAGAGTTTAATGAACATAACAGTGCTGTGAAAAATATAAAAGTGCGCGGTCTGGCGTGGTGGATTGCGGTGCGCTCCCAGCAGCGCTAACGGTCCGGAGCCAGAACTGGTTCGGACCCAAGGACCCCGCCGACACCCCCCAGGTGGCCGCGACAAACCGAGTCTGTGAAAGAAGGAATCATTATGTGAGTCCACACTCAACACACAGAGGGACCGCTCAAAGGTGTACAAACAGCAAACACTTCCTGGCTTAATTACTAATCAGCTTCCCACCCTGCAGGCATAGAACACCCTGTTCACAAAACTCCACAGCAGTGGAAGCTGATTAAACGACTACATACAGCTCAATATAATAAGGTGTGAGGGACACCACATTTACTGACTGTATAAATGTTAGTCACAAAATCTAACGTACCTCAGGAAGTGTGCTGACGAGCGTGAGACCTCACCCCCTCCTCTTTCACAGACCATGCATCAAACCTGGACGTTCTCTGCATCCACTGATGATGAGATGGCTCTCAAGACGACGATCTCACCCGTCTGGTCACAAGGTCGAGTCTCTGGCAAATACACACTGTGTACTCCAGTCTTAAATGCCACCATGTTCCAATCCATGTAGATGCACCACAGCTGTGAGTCCTGATGAGCCGCAGGTGATCAGCCTCAGGTGATCAGGGTGAGGTCCTGATAAACTCAGCTACACAGCCACTCAGTCCCAAATGCAAGCCACCTGGAAGGAAAAACAAAAGACAGGACAAAAGACAGAAACAAAAAGGCAGCCAGGCCCCCCCAGCCATACAACAGTACCCCACCCTCACGGGAAGCCTCCCGGCGACCACACAAACCTGGCCCAGGAGAAACACCCCCCTCCAGGGACCATGGCTGGAAACCGTATCCGCATTCATCTTCCAGCAGAATCTTCATCTAACAGAACGGTTGATGTCTTCTCCTCTGGCTGCATCTTTGCCCTTGTTTCTATCAGTCAATTAGCACAGGTGTGGCCAGGAGTTCTTGAACCTGTGCGGTCAGCCTTTGTCCAACCATGTTCACAGTCTGATTAGTCATAAAACAAAAAAGACAAACACAAACAACCAAAACACCCCCCCCCCTCCCCAGGGGACCGTCCCATCAAACCCCGGGAAGAGGAGAAAAGAAAAACACAACCCAAAAAAAAGATACAAAGAAAAATGCTAACACCCCCCCCCCCCCCCAACGACATGTAGGGACCAACACCCCCCAGAGGACATCCCGCCAGCTCCAGGAGTAATAACCACAGCCGAGGTCCCTCTGGGATCCAATGTCACCCACGGGGACTCCCAGCACCTCCCAGAGGACCATTCCATCAACCCCAGGAGACGCCTCCCCTCATGACCAACGGACCCAGCCCCGGCCGTCTATGGCTAGATGGACCCACAGCCCTTTCCCCCCCAGAGGACACCACAGTCAAACCCTGAGGGCGGAAACTGGGGGGAAAAACAAAAGGAGAGAAAAAAAAACATACAAACAAAACAACCCCAACCCCACCCCCTTGGCACAGTGGAAACTGGAAGCACATCCAGTGTCACCAACCGTGACTATACCCCAGAAGCCAACCGGGAGGAGTGGAACAGCGGTTATGGCAGACGGCACAAAACGGCGCCACTCCTCCGACTTCCAAACCAGCCACCAGCTGCGGGTATATCCCACTGCCCCAAACCTCAGCCACGCTGATGGCAGACGGCTCAAAGGTGCGCTGAAGCCGGAGGTGGAACAGGGAATCAACAAACAAAAACACCCCCCCCCCCCAGGTGCAGAGGTTACCTGGGAAACGCCCAGCATAACCAAACTGCACCACTCCAGCAACGCCGACAACCTATGGCTCACACGGCTGGAGCCAGAGGAGAAGAGAGGGAATAAAAAGAAAATACCCCAAACCCCCCCTCCCCTCCCGGGTGCAGAGGTTACCTGGGAAACGCCCAGCATAACCAAACTGCACCACTCCAGCAACGCCAACTCTACGGCTCACCCGGCTGGAGTCAGAGGAGAAGAGAGGGCATAACAAAAAACAAAACAAAAAAAAAAAGAAAAAACAACCCAAGTACCCCCCATCACCCCCCAGGGGACCGTCCCATCAAACCCTGGGGAGGTGAAACAAAAAAAATAAAAAGAAAGACTAACAGACTAACATAAAGTTGCTTGGGTCCTGTTTTGTTGCTCCAAACAGGCTGCAGGGTCACAACCCCAGACACTAACAGTGGAAAAAAAATAAAATAAAATCCCACACAAAAACCAACTCAAAAAACACCCACACAAAATGAACTAACACAAAACAAATAAGTGATTTATACCGTCAAGCTCAAACAAATGGAACACACCTGTTCCAACTTAAGAGCTTGACGGTAATGTGACTCAGTCACCAACAGAGGGAGCCAGAGTGCTAAAAATGAAAAACCCTCTTTGGTGACAGAGAAAACAAACGAGCTGCTTTTCTGTGCGCAGCTGTGTGCAACACACAACCAAAAATGTGATTAAACTAAATAACACCGGAGCTGACACAACAGACGCAGTAGCTATCATTACCCGGGGAAACGGGGCTACGACTGTAACACAGGAAGCACCGCGACCCGTGCCACAGAGCTCCGCCGTGCGCGTTCACCCATTACAGACCCACTCCTGCTGCTCCCGTTCAAACCTCTTATCCGGTCAAAGTGCGACGCGAAGCCGTCGCCAGTCACACTCCACCATGACCCACGGATAAGGCACAAACACAGGAACACGGCTGCACGAGCGCTCAAATCAGTATTCAGTAATGGGTTCTCCAACGCGCACCATCCGGGCGGAGAGCACCCGCAACTGATCCGGATAACTTCTGAACGTCTGCTGCCGCCTTCCCGGCGCGTTACCGTCTCTGCTACCGCTGGGTCCGTGATGTTTGGCCAGAGACTACTGTTATGTGTCGGACGCAGCCCGGAGAACCGACCAGCGTTTGAAGGACCCAGTATAAAATAAGCAGAGCACGGTACAAAGGATAACAGAGTTTAATGAACATAACAGTGCTGTGAAAAATATAAAAGGGCGTGGTCTGGCGTGGTGGATTGCGGTGCGCTCCCAGCAGCGCTAACGGTCCGGAGCCAGAACTGGTTCGGACCCAAGGACCCCGCCGACACCCCCCAGGTGGCCGCGACAAACCGAGTCTGTGAAAGAAGGAATCATTATGTGAGTCCACACTCAACACACAGGGGGGACCGCTCAAAGGTGTACAAACAGCAAACACTTCCTGGCTTAATTACTAATCAGCTTCCCACCCTGCAGGCATAGAACACCCTGTTCACAAAACCCCACAGCAGTGGAAGCTGATTAAACGACTACATACAGCTCAATATAATAAGGTGTGAGGGACACCACATTTACTGACTGTATAAATGTTAGTCACAAAATCTAACGTACCTCAGGAAGTGTGCTGACGAGCGTGAGACCTCACCCCCTCCTCTTTCACAGACCATGCATCAAACCTGGACGTTCTCTGCATCCACTGATGATGAGATGGCTCTCAAGACGACGATCTCACCCGTCTGGTCACAAGGTCGAGTCTCTGGCAAATACACACTGTGTACTCCAGTCTTAAATGCCACCATGTTCCAATCCATGTAGATGCACCACAGCTGTGAGTCCTGATGAGCTGCAGGTGATCAGGGTGAGGTCCTGATAAACTCAGCTACACAGCCACTCAGTCCCAAATGCAAGCCACCTGGAAGGAAAAACAAAAGACAGGACAAAAGACAGAAACAAAAAGGCAGCCAGGCCCCCCCAGCCATACAACACTCAGGGTCTCATCACTTCTTTTTGTAGATAAGGCCATGAGAATTTGGGGTTTATAGTGATGTGTTAAAACCTTTGATTGTACAGCATAAATCATTCATCAAATCAAGTCAAGTCTGGGAACATATGTTCATGCTGCACATTGCTGCATCCACAACACCACGGAACTGCCTTAGGTCTTGGGTGGCAACTACCCAGATAGACAACCAGTCTATCTCTATCAATCAATCAATCAATTTAATTTATATAGCACCAAATCACAACAAACAGTTGCCCCAAGGCGCTTTATATTGTAAGGCAAGGCCATACAATAATTACGTAAAAACCCCAACGGTCAAAACGACCCCCTGTGAGCAAGCACTTGGCGACAGTGGGAAGGAAAAACTCCCTTTTAACAGGAAGAAACCTCCAGCAGAACCAGGCTCAGGGAGGGGCAGTCTTCTGCTGGGACTGGTTGAGGCTGAGGGAGAGAACCAGGAAAAAAGACATGCTGTGGAGGGGAGCAGAGATCAATCACTAATGATTAAATGCAGAGTGGTGCATACAGAGCAAAAAGAGAAAGAAACACTCAGTGCATCATGGGAACCCCCAGCAGTCTAAGTCTATAGCAGCATAACTAAGGGATGGTTCAGGGTCACCTGATCCAGCCCTAACTATAACCTTTAGCAAAAAGGAAAGTTTTAAGCCTAATCTTAAAAGTAGAGAGGGTGTCTGTCTCCCTGATCTGAATTGGGAGCTGGTTCCACAGGAGAGGAGCCTGAAAGCTGAAGGCTCTGCCTCCCATTCTACTCTTACAAACCCTAGGAACTACAAGTAAGCCTGCAGTCTGACAGCGAAGGATTCTATTGGGGTGATATGGTACTATGAGGTCCCTAAGATAAGATGGGACCTGATTATTCAAAACCTTGTAAGAAGAAGAATTTTAAATTCTATTCTAGAATTAACAGGAAGCCAATGAAGAGAGGCCAATATGGGTGAGATATTACTCATCCTTGTCTCTCTTAGTAATCATTCATTTGGAAAAAAAATAATTCCAGAGGTACCCAAGGATCCTTCAGAGACACCTAGTACCAAAGACATCCTGTCATCACCTTAGGTCACTGGTTAGCGCCCAAATCTCATAACCATACAGCAAGACAGGCAGCACCATAACCCTAAAGACATGGTCCTTTGTTCACCTGCACAAGTATTGGCATCACCAAACACCTCTGTCCACTGACCTCATGACTCCACAAGCTCTTCCCAGGAGGCTCTTAATCTCAAAGACTGAGGACCTAGAGACATGTATGTCACTGCCAAGACAAAGTGAAATAGCCCGAAAGCATGACGCTACCACCACCATGCTTGACAGTTGGCAGAGTTTTCTGAGGTTTGACAGCCTCACCTCTACCCTCAAACATTCCTCTTGTCACTGTGACTCAGTCAATAGCTTAGTCTTTGTCTCTTCTACCATGAAACATTTCTCCAGAAGGCATTTGGCTTGTCCATTTGTGTAGCTATAAATTTCTGTCGAGGTTGAAGGTGTTGATTTTGGAGCAGAGACTTCTTTCTTGATTGCCACCCTCTCAGTCCATGGTGATGAAAAATTTGTTTATTGTGAACGCTGACACTGGTTTTCCAGCAGTTTTTGGTTCATCCCAGCCCTGAGCCTTGGTGGTTAATGGGTTGTTCCTGATCATCCTAAATAATTTATTCTCATCTGAGGGTGAGAGTTTGAACCTTCTTCCAGACCAGGGGTGGGTAACTTGTTCCATAAAGGGCCAAGATTGTGCAGGTTTTCTTTGCATCCACTGACTCCACCAGGTGATTTCACTGATTAACTGATTCCATCTGCTACAAGTGGTATTAATCAGAGAAATCACCTGGTGGAGTCAGTGGCTGCAAAGAAAACCTACACCCTCTTGGCTCTTTTTGGAACAAGTTGCCCACCCCTGATCCAGACCAATGAGAAGTGGAGACACATCAGACTAACTTGTACAATTGTTTGAACTGCTGATGTTGTAATCTACTTTACAAATGGCTCCCAAATTGTGTAAATCTACAGTTCTCCTCCTTAGATCTTCACTGAGTTCCTTGGACTTCCTATTGTTCTGAGTATTGGTCAGTCCAATGAGTGCTGTCGAACACGTCCTTTATATGCTGGCAAAGGGAAACTACCTGTTGTAGTCAACCATAATCACTAACAAGGAGTTAATAGGCCTTGACCTTGTCATGTTAAAAGACATTGTAGAGCCTTTGGTACCACTTATTAAGAAATTTAAGTGAATGTTTATATATTTGAGCCTGTATGTATAATTATGCTAACCTACCAAAGATCCAAATTGTAGACAGTTTTAATATCAACATATTTCCTTTCACAATCAAGGAACTGAAGGCTGCAACATCAGAATTAGCCAACAAAAATCCCCTAGCCCTGACAACATTCCACTCATGATCTGGAAAGACCCTAACTTTCATCCTGTTCTCCTTGACATCTGTAACAATGTATTTACTACTGACAAATCTCCACCTCTTTGCATTACTTCCAATATTATCCTGATCCCAAAGAAAGGAAAACTAACACTTCACAAAAGCTATCGTGGAATTTCACTAACCGCTATACCAGCTAAAGTGCACAATAAGATGATTCTCAACAGGCTTGTCCCTGCCCTAGACCCACTACTTCGTAGAAACCAAAAATGGCTTCCGCATGGGACAATCTACCCTATCTTAGATCTTGTTCCTACGCTGAATTATTGAGGAGATATGAAATGCAAGCAGGGAGCTTACTGTGGTCTTTGTGGATTTTAAAAAGGCCCTTTGACTCAATCAATCATGGAGTCATGTGTGAAATCCTCACCCTTTACGGAGCCCCTGATAAAGTAATCAGAGCACTTCATTGGAACAATATGACAAGAGTTGTCACTCAGATGGTGAAACAGAGACCTTTGAAGTGGTCTGTGGTGTCCTGCATGGAGACACACTTTCTCCCTTCCTTTCTAATTATAGTACTAGATTACGTGCCTTCGAATCTCCTGGATGTTAACAATGACAAATGGGTTACTCATCAAACCTGGAATGAGCCATAGACCAAACATACATCACAGATCTCCATTACGCTGATGACATTGCCAACTCATCAAGCTCTGCTGCAGATGCTGAGGTTCTACATGCACTGGAAGATGCAGCAGCAAACGTTGAGCTGCATTGCAACTTCTCCAAGACAGAATTTATTCCTACTGCAAGTAACTCCTCTTCGTCCATCTCTTTTAAATCTGGTGTGACAATCATGCATGTTGATAACTTGAAATACCTAGGCTCACGATTATGGACTCTGGGAAGGACTTTAAGTCTGACAAGGCACACGTTTGGGTAGCATGCAATAAGATGGACCAAATCTGGTTATCTCCCAAACAAGGTGATAGAAAAAAGAAAAGAGAAATAGCTGAGGAATCTATGGTCAATCTTAGACAGAGTTATCACACCAAGACGGGCGTGGCATCTATACTGAAGACATTGACCAATCATATGAATCATTTATTTCCATTATGTCCAAGTTGTATGATAAACATTGTCCACTTGTATTAAATGCTGGTCACAAGCAAAAAAAAAAAAAAAAGAAGACAAACTTTGGATCACTAAGGGACTGCTGAATGCAAGTAAA
This sequence comes from Thalassophryne amazonica, assembly GCF_902500255.1. Classification (NCBI taxonomy): domain Eukaryota; kingdom Metazoa; phylum Chordata; class Actinopteri; order Batrachoidiformes; family Batrachoididae; genus Thalassophryne; species Thalassophryne amazonica. The sequence goes on from NW_022986290.1 coordinate 214,460, forward strand.
AAGGAAAAAAAAAATGTATAAGCAATTTTTAAAGCATAGAACAATTGATTCTGAGAGTAAATACAAGACATAAACACAAGTTAACCAACATCATGTGATCTTGTAAAACGCAGTATTATAGTAATTTAATGGAAAAAATAAAACAAACATTAGGGCACTTGGAGGCTTTTAAATAAAATCATAGAAGAAGAGGCATTAAAGAATATCCTGCCCTTTTCCGCACAAGTTATGATATGGATGTTAAGGAAAATAAAGCTAGCAGATCACTTAATGATTATTTTGTAAATGTGGGTAAAACTTTAGCTGATTCAGTTGTATCTTCTGGAGTTTTGGATTACAGTCAGACAATTAATAAAATTCAGCATTCAATGTTCATCAAAGAACTGACGGAATACAAAATAATTGACATTGGTTTGTAAACTCAAGGGAAAAATCAACTGACAGCAATAAGCAATAATAATAATATGTTTTGATTAAAAACATATTGATTGTATTGTTAAACCTTTCATGTATATTGTAACTTGGCACTAATGACTGGGAAATTTCCTTCCAGAATGAAGTGAGTAAAGACACAGAGACACAAAAACACACCATCAGCAGAGTCTTTGTTGATGGACAAAGACTCTGACTGATGGGCAAAGACTCTGCTGATGGACAAAGAATCCATCAGAGTCTTTGCTCCATCAGCAGAATCTCTTGTCCACTTAGCAGAATCTTTTGGTCATGAGCAGTGTCTTTGTCCATCGTCCAGTCTTGTCCATCAGAAGAGTCTTTGTCCATCATCAGAGTCTTTGTCCATCAGCAGAGACTTTGTCCATCATCAGAGTCTTTGTCAATTAGCAGAATCTTTGTCCATTAGCAGTGTCTTTGTCCATCATCAGTCTTTGTCCATCAGAAGAGTCTTTGTCCATCATCAGAGTCTTTGTCCATCATCAGAGTCTTTGTCCATCATCAGAGTCTTTGTCCATCATCAGAGTCTTTGTCCATCATCAGTCTTTGTCCATCAGAATAGTCTTTGTCCATCAGAATAGTCTTTGTCCATCATCAGAGTCTTTGTCCATCATCAGAGTCTTTGTCCATCAGAATAGTCTTTGTCCATCATCAGTGTCCTTGTCCATCAGAAGGGTCTTTGTCCATCAGCAGAGTATTTGTCATCATCAGAGTCTTTGTCCATCTCAGAGTCTTTGTCCATTAGCAGTGTCTTTGTCCATCATCAGAGTCTTGTCCATCAGAATAGTCTTGTCCATCATCAGAGTCTTGTCCATCAACTTTTTTCTTGTATAGCGCCAAATCACAACAAAACAGTTGCCCCAAGGCGCTCCACATTGCCAGGCAAGGCCATACAATAATATGAACACCGTCTACGTCTAAAGCAACATAACCAAGGGCTGGTCCAGGGTCACCCGATCCAGCCCTAACATAAGCCCTAGCGAAAAGGAAAGTTTTAAGCCTAATCTTAAAAGTAGAGAGGGTATCTGTCTCCCTGATCTGAATTGGGTAGCTGGTTCACAGGAGAGGAGCCTGAAAGCTGAAGGCTCTGCCTCCCATTCTACTCTTACAAACCCTAGGAACTACAAGTAAGCCCGCAGTCTGAGAGCGAAGCGCTCTAATGGGGTAATATGGTACTATGAGGTCCCTAAGATAAGATGGGGACTGATTATTCAAAACCTTATAAGTAAGAAGAAGAATTTTAAATTCTATTCTAGAATTAAACAGGAAGCCAATGAAGAGAGGCCAATATGGGTTGAGATATGCTCTCTCCTGCTAGTCCCCGTCAGTACTCTAGCTGCAGCATTCGAACCCACTGAAGGCTTTTAGGGAACTTTAGGACAACTGATAATAATGAATTCACAATAGTCCAGCCTAGAGGAAACAAATGCATGAATTAGTTTTTCAGCATCACTCTGAGACAGACCTTTCTGATTTAGAGATATTGCCGTAAATGCAAAAAGGCAGTCCTACATATTTGTTAATATGCGCTTCAATGACATATCCTGATCAAAATAACTCCAAGATTTCTCACAGTATTACTAGAGATCAGGGAAATGCCATCCAGAGTAACGATCTGGTTAGGACACCATGCTTCTAAGATTTGTGGGGCCAAGTACAATAACTTCAGTTTTATCTGAGTTTAAAAGCAGGAAATTAGAGGTCATCCATGTCTTTATGTCTGTAAGACAATCCTGCAGTTTAGCTAATTGGTGCGTATCCTCTGGCTTCATGGATAGATAAGCTGGGTATCATCTGCGTAACAATGAAAATTTAAGCAATACCGTCTAATAATACTGCCCAAGGGAAGCATGTATAAAGTGAATAAAATTGGTCCTAGCACAGAACCTTGTGGAACTCCATAATTAACTTTAGTCTGTGAAGAAGATTCCCCATTTACATGAACAAAACTGTAATCTATTAGACAAATATGATTCAAACCACCGCAGCGCAATGCCTTTAATACCTATGACATGCTCTAATCTCTGTAATAAATTTTATGGTCAACAGTATCAAAAGCAGCACTGAGGTCCAACAGAACAAGCACAGAGATGAGTCCACTGTCCGAAGCCATAAGAAGATCATTTGTAACCTCACTAATGCTGTTTCTGTACTATGATGAATTCTAAAACCTGACTGAAACTCTTCAAATAGACCATTCCTCTGCAGGTGATCAGTTAGCTGTTTTACAACTACCCTCTCAAGAATCTTTGAGAGAAAAGGAAGGTTGGAGCTTGGCCTATAATTAGCTAAGATAGCTGGGTCAAGTGATGGCTTTTTAAGTAATGGTTTAATTACTGCCCCCTTAAAGGCCTGTGGTACATAACCAACTAACAAAGATAGATTGATCATATTTAAGATTGAAGCATTAAATAATGGTAGGACTTCCTTGAGCAGCCTGGCAGGAATGGGGTCTAATAAGCATGTTGATGGTTTGGATGAAGTAAACTAATGAAAATAACTCAGACAGAACAATCGGAGAGAAAGAGTCTAACCAAATACCGGCATCACTGAAAGCAGCCAAAGATACCGATACATCTTTGGGATGGTTATGAGTAATTTTTTCTCTAATAGTCAAAATTTTGTTAGCAAAGAAAGTCATGAAGTCATTACTAGTTAAAGTTAATGGAATACTCAGCTCAATAGAGCTCTGACTCTTTGTCAGCCTGGCTACAGTGCTGAAAAGAAACCTGGGGTTGTTCTTATTTTCTTCAATTAGTGATGAGTAGAAAGATGTCCTAGCTTCACGAAGGGCTTTCTTATAGAGCAACAAACTCTTTTTCCAGGCTAAGTGAAGATCTTCTAAATTAGTGAGACGCCATTTCCTCTCCAACTTACGGGTTATCTGCTTTAAGCTACGAGTGTGTGAGTTATACCACGGAGTCAGACACTTCTGATTTAAAGCTCTCTTTTTCAGAGGAGCTACAGCATCCAAAGTTGTCTTCAATGAGGATGTAAAACTATTGACAAGATACTCTAACTCCCTTACAGAGTTTAGGTAGCTACTCTGCTCTGTGTTGGGATATGACATTAGAGAACATAAAGAAGGAATCATATCCTTAAACCTAGTTACAGCGCTTTCTGAAAGACTTCTAGTGTAATGAAACTTATTCCCCACTGCAGGGTAGTCCATCAGGGTAAATGTAAATGTTATTAAAAAATGATCAGACAAAAGGGAGTTTTCAGGGAATACTGTTAAGTCTTCTATTCCATACCATAAGTCAGAACAAGATCTAAAATATGATTAAAGTGGTGGGTGGACTCATTTACTTTTTGAGCAAAGCCGATAGAGTCTAATAATAGATTAAATGCAGTGTTGAGGCTGTCATTCTCAGCATCTGTGTGGATGTTAAAATCGCCCACTATAATTATCTTGTCTGAGCTAAGCACTAAGTCAGACAAAAGGTCTGAAAATTCACAGAGAACTCACAGTAACGACCAGGTGGACGATAGATAATAACAAATAAAACTGGTTTTTGGGACTTCCAATTTGGATGGACAAGACTAAG
>NW_022986291.1:0-33777 GCF_902500255.1 Thalassophryne amazonica
AGAGTATACATACACATACATACATACGTATACATACACATACATACATACGTATACATACACATACATACATACGTATACATACACATACATACATACGTATACATACACATACATACATACGTATACATACACATACATACATACGTATACATACACATACATACATACGTATACATACACATACATATACATACATACGTATACATACACATACATATACATACATACGTATACATATATATATATTTTTTTTTTTTAAATCACTGACATCACCAAAAAGTGGGACAATTCCCAAAATCAGGGTGAGCTTTTGTGATAACCAGACATGCAAAACAAACAAATCCCCTTTTAACATTAACCCCCATTATTAAATATCTCAAAGTGGCTGAATTTTAAATATTCATCTCCCAGTGAGCACACCCATCAAAACCCGAGGGATTAAACCACAGAGACTCTTCATACCGACATACACAATTCATGAGCCTCAGAAACCTGTTTCCACATCACCTGGAGACACACACACACGACAGCTTTTGGAATCATTGACTTCCTTATTGTCAAGAGTTAAGGCTCCAGGACTGTCACTGGAGAAGCACATTATGTTTCCAAAAGCTGTGCTTTGATACCAATTTGATTCTGACTAGTTCTACAAATTTTCAGTTATAACTAAACAAGCATTTAACTGACAGACATTTGCACTGACGAAATAGGCCAAAACTGTCACACTCACACACACAATCCAGAAAGTATTCACAGCACTTCACTTTTTCCACATTTTGTTATGCTACAGCCTTATTCCAAAGTAGAGTAAATTCATTTTTTTCACCCAAAATATTCTGCTCACAATACCCCATAATGACAACATGAATGCATAAGTTGCATAAGTAATCAGCCCCTTTGGTATAATACTTGTAAAAAAGCAGTTTTATTACCACTTTTCTTCAGACAAGTCAGGGGATGGATACATGAACATTTTGTGGACTTTGAAGTTTGCTCAAATAAGCTACAGTGTGAGAATGAAGTCTCTCTCTCTCTCCCTCTCTCTCTGAGGGAGATAGGAGAAGCAATAAATTTGATTTTGATTTGATAAACAAATCAGTCCAAATTTAGCTCTTGTTCAAACAAGACAATTAGGGGTTATATTGTTTTGAAAAAGTGTGCAATCCCACTCAGAAATGTTAAAAAGGAAAAAACAAACAAACAAACAAACAAACAAACAAACAAACAAACAAAAACAACTGAACTGTCAACATAACAGAAAAACTCTGCCTGTCTTACTCGATTAAAGGTACAGTGTGTCATTTTTAAAGAAGAGAGCAAATGTTATGTCCATCAAATATTAATGTATTTTTAAACTTTTCAACATTTATTTTTATTAACTTAGACACATCCAAAAAAAGAACTTTGATATTATAACATAACTGTCATTTTTGTCTATTATTCTTGCTTTCAATGCATCTAAAACCAGTCAAAATGACTTGCAACGCACCGCCTCGGGTGATAATTGACAACAGCACCGCTATAATTTTCATTTCTGCTGAGAACCCTGCAACTAATTACTATCTTTAACACTAGTAGGCCCAGAGAGCAGACTTTAGTCTGCAGTGAAAAACCCCCCAAAGTTTAGCATATGACCAACCTCCTCCCTTTGTTCTATAAATGAGCCGAGTTTAGGGTTAAACCTGCTGAACACAGGTTTCAGCAGAGAAAAGCAGCCTATTGTTTCTTTGGAATGTGCCAATTAACACTTGAAGGCAGTTTCACTTCGGCACCAACCACCTCCCTTTCTTATATAACTGAGCTGAGAGCTCAACCATAAATAGGAGATGCGTTTAGCACAGACCCCAGATTTTACAATGTCACAACCAATGCAAAATCCATAACCGCTTTCTTGAAACAAAGCAATACCTTTGCTTCGACAACAAGGGCACCAGCAAGGAACGCTTACAAACGGACAAATCTGAAGCAATTTCTGACATCTGGCAGCGGTTTGTTCAGAAGTGTGTGTCATCCTACAGTCCAGGGCAGCATGTTATCGTGGATGAGCAATTATTTCAGTCAAAGGTTAGTTGTCCCTTTCTGCAGTACATTACATCCAAGCCAGACAAGTTTGGAATCAAGTTTTGAATTGCAGCAGATCTGGACACAAAATACATATGTAATGCCATCCCTTACTTGGAAAAAGATCCCACTAGTCCGGCAAGAGAGAGGCTGAATGCAACTGCCAAGGAAACCTCGGGCCGCCAATTGTACTCAACACAGGTGCTCACATCTGGAAGTCTTCTGTTCACCATGCATCAGAAAGTGGAAATTGTGGACACCAGAAGACAAAAACCGAACACTGTTGTCGATTACAACCATTTCAAATGTGGCGTTGATATCATGGACCAGAAATTAATCAATCAATTTTATTTATATAGCGCCAAATCACAACAAACAGTTGCCCCAAGGCGCTTTATATTGTAAGGCAAGGCCATACAATAATTACGTAAAAACCCCAACGGTCAAAACGACCCCCTGTGAGCAAGCACTTGGTGACAGTGGGAAGGAAAAACTCCCTTTTAACAGGAAGAAACCTCCAGCAGAACCAGGCTCAGGGAGGGGCAGTCCTCTGCTGGGACTGGTTGGGGCTGAGGGAGAGAACCAGGAAAAAGACATGCTGTGGAGGGGAGCAGAGATCAATCACTAATGATTAAATGCAGAGTGGTGCATACAGAGCAAAAAGAGAAAGAAACACTCAGTGCATCATGGGAACCCCCCAGCAGTCTAAGTCTATAGCAGCATAACTAAGGGATGGTTCAGGGTCACCTGATCCAGCCCTAACTATAAGCTTTAGCAAAAAGGAAAGTTTTAAGCCTAATCTTAAAAGTAGAGAGGGTGTCTGTCTCCCTGATCTGAATTGGGAGCTGGTTCCACAGGAGAGGAGCCTGAAAGCTGAAGGCTCTGCCTCCCATTCTACTCTTACAAACCCTAGGAACTACAAGTAAGCCTGCAGTCTGACAGCGAAGCGCTCTATTGGGGTGATATGGTACTATGAGGTCCCTAAGATAAGATGGGACCTGATTATTCAAAACCTTATAAGTAAGAAGAAGAATTTTAAATTCTATTCTAGAATTAACAGGAAGCCAATGAAGAGAGGCCAATATGGGTGAGATATGCTCTCTCCTTCTAGTCCCCGTCAGTACTCTAGCTGCAGCATTTTGAATTAACTGAAGGCTTTTCAGGGAACTTTTAGGACAACCTGATAATAATGAATTACAATAGTCCAGGCTAGAGGAAATAAATGCATGAATTAGTTTTTCAGCATCACTCTGAGACAAGACCTTTCTAATTTTAGAGATATTGCGTAAATTCAAAAAAGTAGTCCTACATATTTGTTTAATATGCGCATTGAATGACATATCCTGATCAAAAATGACTCCAAGATTTCTCACAGTATTACTAGAGGTCAGGGTAATGCCATCCAGAGTAAGGATCTGGTTAGACACCATGTTTCTAAGATTTGTGGGGCCAAGTACAATAACTTCAGTTTTATCTGAGTTTAAAAGCAGGAAATTAGAGGTCATCCATGTCTTTATGTCTGTAAGACAATCCTGCAGTTTAGCTAATTGATGTGTGTCCTCTGGCTTCATGGATAGATAAAGCTGGGTATCATCTGCGTAACAATGAAAGTTTAAGCAATGCCGTCTAATAATACTGCCTAAGGGAAGCATGTATAAAGTGAATAAAATTGGTCCTAGCACAGAACCTTGTGGAACTCCATAATTAACCTTAGTCTGTTAAGAAGATTCCCCATTTACATGAACAAATTGTAATCTATTAGATAAATATGATTCAAACCACCGCAGCACAGTGCCTTTAATACCTGTGGCATGCTCTAATCTCTGTAATAAAATTTTATGGTCAACAGTATCAAAAGCAGCACTGAGGTCTAACAGAACAAGCACAGAGATGAGTCCACTGTCGGAGGCCATAAGAAGATCATTTGTAACCTTCACTAATGCTGTTTCTGTACTATGATGAATTCTAAAACCTGACTGAAACTCTTCAAATAGACCATTCCTCTGCAGATGATCAGTTAGCTGTTTTACAACTACCCTTTCAAGAATTTTTGAGAGAAAAGGAAGGTTGGAGATTGGCCTATAATTAGCTAAGATAGCTGGGTCAAGTGATGGCTTTTTAAGTAATGGGTTAATTACTGCCACCTTAAAAGCCTGTGGTACATTGCCAACTAATAAAGACAGATTGATCATATTTAAGATCGATGCATTAATTAATGGTAGGGATTCCTTGAGCAGCCTGGTAGGAATGGGGTCTAATAGACATGTTGATGGTTTGGAGGAAGTAACTAATGAAAATAACTCAGACAGAACAATCAGAGAGAAAGAGTCTAACCAAATACCGGCCTCATTGAAAGCAGCCAAAGATAACGATATGTCTTTGGGATGGTTATGAGTAATTTTTTCTCTAATAGTTAAAATTTTATTAGCAAAGAAAGTCATGAAGTCATTACTAGTTAAAGTTAAAGGAATACTTTCGGCTCAATAGAGCTCTGACTCTGTCAGCCTGGCTACAGTGCTGAAAAGAAACCTGGGGTTGTTCTTATTTTCTTCAATTAGTGATGAGTAGTAAGATGTCCTAGCTTTATGGAGGGCTTTTTTATAGAGCAACAGACTTTTTCCAGGCTAAGTGAAGATCTTCTAAATTAGTGAGACGCCATTTCCTCTCCAACTTACGGGTTATCTGCTTTAAGCTACGAGTTTGTGAGTTATACCACGGAGTCAGACACTTCTGATTTAAAGCTCTCTTTTTCAGAGGAGCAACAGCATCCAATGTTGTCTTCAATGAGGATGTAAAAATATTGACGAGATACTCTATCTCCCTTACAGAGTTTAGGTAGCTACTCTGCACTGTGTTGTTGTGTTGTCACAGTAACGACCAGGTGGACGATAGATAATAAATAAAACTGGTTTTTGGGACTTCCAATTTGGATGGACAAGACTAAGAGACAAGCTTTCAAATGAATTAAAGCTCTGTCTGGGTTTTTGATTAATTAATAAGCTGGAATGGAAGATTGCTGCTAATCCTCCGCCCCGGCCCGTGCTACGAGCATTCTGACAGTTAGTGTGACTCGGGGGTGTTGACTCATTTAAACTAACATATTCATCCTGCTGTAACCAGGTTTCTGTTAGGCAGAATAAATCAATATGTTGATCAATTATTATATCATTTACCAACAGGGACTTAGAAGAGAGAGACCTAATGTTTAATAGACCACATTTAACTGTTTTAGTCTGTGGTGCAGTTGAAGGTGCTATATTATTTTTTCTTTTTGAATTTTTATGCTTAAATAGATTTTTGCTGGTTATTGGTAGTCTGGGAGCAGGCACCGTCTCTACGGGGATGGGGTAATGAGGGGATGGCAGGGGGAGAGAAGCTGCAGAGAGGTGTGTAAGACTACAACTCTGCTTCCTGGTCCCAACCCTGGATAGTCACGGTTTGGAGGATTTAAGAAAATTGGCCAGATTTCTAGAAATGAGAGCTGCTCCATCCAAAGTGGGATGGATGCCGTCTTTTCCCCAGAAGCTTTGCCAATTATCTATGAAGCCCACCTCATTTTTTGGACACCACTCAGACAGACAGCAATTCAAGGAGAACATGCGGCTAAACATGTCATGTTTAGCCGCATGTTCTCCTAGCTCCGTGTGTGCAAGAACATGGAGATGGTCCATGGCTGTGTTTTACAACCTGTTGGACATGGCTGCCACAAATGCACGTTTTATACACAGCATGTACAGGATCTAAAGAAAGTTGGCAACTGTTCATGCTGGAGCTCGCCGAGGAACAATAATAACAGAAGCACTGAAAGTTGTGTACACTGCCAAAAATACAACTGTGGCAAATGTAGGAAAGACGCACCTTGGGAATGTTGAAACTGCTAGTTATGACAACTGCATGCTACATTTTTGTGTTTTGTATAGTAACAAGCCATTTCTTAATAAAATAAAATTTTGTTTATACCTTCTGTTTGTTGTTATTCCAAGATGAAATGTTTTTTTTTGTTGTTGTTGTTGGGGGGGTGCTAACCCCAGTTCTATGACATTGTGAGCTTAGTACAGTACATTGTCATTGTAATTGGTGTTTAGCCTACAACCAAATTACCATTCAAAAAGGATTTTCATCAGAAATACTTCTGTCCTTTTAAAATAACAGGCAATTATTACAATAAGTGTTTTTTATGACAAACAGAAAACTTATCTTGAATAAAATGATAAAAAAATAGGGTAAAACTGTTTGTTAGCTATATAAAATATAAAATGAAAAAGTACATGAAATAAGATATGACCTCAATGAAATTGACTGCAAAATGAATAATGTTGCAGGGGTAGTGGTGGCAGACTCCAGATGAAATAATACTTTTGCACTCAGGCTCAATCAGACACAACAGAAGAATGTGGCCTATTGTTTCTTTGGAATGTGCCCAGACAGGTTCACTTGAGCTGCATGTTAATTCCTGTCCAAATGTTAGCATATGGACAGGAATTAACATGTTTTGCAAATAGGAGGAGGCAGGCAGCAGAAACAAAAATCTCTGGGTCTGCCAGTGTTAAGGATTTTTTTTAAAACAATTCTTAAACTAAAACTGAGTGTTGCACTTACTTGCATGACAGCGTTGCTTGCACACACAAAAAAAAGTTTACATTCTTACTATACGGCAAATTGGAGATGAACACTACATTTACAGACATTCTTTTGATGGGTATTGATCAGCTGCAGGAGAGGATGTATTACAGAGGTCAGCACTTCTGGATGCAGGGAACAAACAATCTGTGATGTTTTTGATTCAAAAAGCCATCAACATTTTTGATAATTCAAGTTTACCTTTGACTTGCTTGGTTTTTTCCTCTTCTCACTGAAAACCTCCCGTTTCTGAACCTGAAGTAGACACCATGCAATAATACAGTTACTATTAAACAGACAATAAGAAACAATAGCATCAAGAAATGATGAGTGGTGACTGCAATCCACTTATAAGTCTCTATCTTCAAAATTCTTAAAAATACTTCACGGGATAAATAAAAGAACACACACAATGCAAACAAATTACTCAAAAAGAAGCAAGGACAGGCATATGAGAGGCAATTAAAGAAAAATGCTTAAAATGGCTCCGGGTCAAGGGGGTCCTGTTTGGGGGGGTACAGAAGCTGAATGGTTTTAGCCATGCTAATGCTCCCATAATGATTTTCTGCAGTGGATTTTCAAGGAGAGACGGGGAGGATGGAGGCAGCTGTTTATCCAGCTCTTTACAAGCTGGACAAAATCTGTCTTCATGTGCCAGCAGATTCTGTGTCATGTGACAGGGTCTTTTCCAAAACTGAAGAGGAACAGACTCAAGTCTGACACGGCTGAAATGATCTTGTTTTTCAGTAAAAACCTTTGAAGCCCCAAAATCTCCATTTTGTACAACTATGGTCCTAACAGTCCCTAGTTGCACAAACATTTCAGAATTTATATCTATATTACATACAGTATTTTATGATGGCACGATCACATTATAAGGCAAGTATACAATTGTCTTTAAATGAAAACAGTAAAAAATTTCAAGATGCACATAGAACTTTATTTATCATACATAACAGTGACTGACTGTTTTATTGCTCCATACAAGTGCTATGTTAAAGATTGACCAGCAGATGCTGCCACATTTAATTGTATCAAATGCTTCAAAAGATTTTAAGGTTTTGTTATTGACTTATAAAGTTGTTCATGGACTGGTGCTGTCTTATCTGGCCAATCTGGTGAAACCCTATGTAGAGACCTGGGCTTTGCGGTCACAGGATGCGGGACTGAATATCGATGAATATTCAAAACACTGAACCATTTGAACAGAATTGCTTCATATTGATTCAGTGATTCAAAACACTTCAGTTTCTCCCGTCACTAACAATTAGCAATAAAATGCATTAGCGACCAGTAAATATTCTAGCATGTCCATGGACAGACTTACAATCAAGAATACTTGCTAACACTGGCGTTAAATAACATTTGACATGTCCTACTTGTATAAACACTAACTTACTAAAGAAAGAGGCAGAGCAAATCACCTGGCTCGCACAACGTCCAGTCCGACAGCTAGCTGATGTCTGCTTTTCTGTCAATGTTCCTGGCACCCGGATTGCCAGTTTTGTTGCTTTCTATTGTTTTTCCACAGATTTTGACTCATTTTGTTTGGCTTGGCTCGATTACAAAAGCAAGGCATTTTTTTTGTTTTTTTTTTTGTTTGACCACTTTACAGCAATTTGCACCCATTTACAATAGCACTGTATGATTGTTGTAAATGGTTTTTTATGACATTTAACGTGCGTTTTCAAAACAGACTGATTTGCATCTCATGCAAAACACTTTGGCAGAAATTTTAAAATGCGTAAAGGCGCAAAAATGTGCAGTTCTGACAGGAATGGAAGGAGCTGCGAAGCCATATAGAAAATAAGGGGCTGTAAGAGCCAACGGGTTCATTCTCTGAAAGCAGTCCTTATTCTGGATGTCCAGCCTCTCTGCAAACATGAAAGAGGGTTACATGTTCAAGCTGAGCATGTTTAGCCGTGAAAACAACTGGAGGGGAAAAAAAATTAAAACTAAATCTTCGTAGAATGCAGACACAGCTCCAATTCTGGTTATATTGAGAGAGACCGAGTCACATGTTGCAACACCCACAACAATGCAGCACCCTCAGGGGACTCAGTCTGAAGCCTTTTCCAAGTCCACAAAACACATACAGACCGGATGGGAGTATTCCGAAATTCCCTCTAAAATCTGTGCAAGGGTAAAGAGCACCATGACCAGTGAATCTGAAGTTCCACTATCGGTCAAAGTCTCCTGTCAAGCATGCTGACTGAGGGAGGTTGAGAAGTGTGACGACTATAAGTGGAGCACACTTTCTGCTCCCCTTTTTTAAAGATGGGAGCCGCCACCTCATAATCATAATCCAGAGTTACAGTCTTCAGTGTGGCTTCATCAGATGGTGATCTCTGACATGCACTGGGCAGGTCTGAGCTAGAATGTGAAGCAAGTGCAATGAGGATCAACATATTCCAACCTCAGACCATGGTCCTCTGTCAGAAAATGGTAGACTGCCCCTTCTGGGTCAGAGGGGAGTTTCAGCCCCGAGTGGAGGAGCCAGTATCTCAGGGTCTACTTCACAAGACAGGATAAGACTGATTGACAGACTGGTCCTGCAGACACTGTGGTGGGCTGTGAAGAGAGAGCTGCACACAGGGTTCAGGGTTCCTACAGCTCAATGAAAGACTGATTTACTATTTTTTATTACAGTCACAAGGAAATGTAAGACCAGCATTACAATAACCAAAAATGAAGGTGGAACAATATAAATGGCTTTAGATTAGAGACAAATTTGCCCAGTTGGTTATTATAACACAGACCATGGTTACCGGTTCAAGCCACACAGTAGAACCTGCACTGAAAGACCCTTTTTCTTAACACTTCCCCGTGTCATCACGTAAGTTATGTTGAGTTCATTAAGAAGGTCTCTGCTCGAAGAGTTCGGCAACAAAACAAAATACACTTCTTGGTTCACTTTGGGCTTCTGCTGAATTATATGTATTAGGGGTGTCAGAGTACATGTATTTGTACTGAACCATATGTGCACACGTGACAGTTCCATGCACAGGATTGTACGCAGAACACACGGTACGAGTCTGCACAGTGTGATAATACACGTGTGCCTAAATCACCGATGTTTCAGCGAGCACAGGAATAAAAGAAAAACATCTGACCCAAATGGTTTTTTTTTCACAGCCAAATCATGAGATGTTCAACTGTTTTTTTTTTTTTGTTTTTTTTTAATAGAAACCCTATTGCGATCGCGTCCTAGGATTTACTGCGCATTTGAGAAGTATTCACAGCGTTTCACTTTTTCCACATTTTGTTGTTACAACCTGATTCAAAAATGGATTAAATTAATTTCTTCACTCAAAATTACACCCACAAAACCCAAAATGACTAGTAAGTCCCTTCGGCAGATCCCTTGTTTGCACTCGGGGTCGCCACAGCAAATCCAAGGTGGATCTGCATCTTGAATTGGCACAGGTTTTACGCCGGATGCCCCTCCTGACGCAACTCCACATTACATGGAGAAAAGTGGCAGGGGTGGGATTTGAACCCAGAACCTTCTTAACTGAAACCAAGCGCATTAACCACTTGGCCACCACCCCTGACAAAACCCAAAATGACTACACGGGGAAAAAAACAACAAAAAAAAAACTTATTTTTGATGTTTTTGGAAATTTATTTATTTAAATAATAATAATTATTAAAAAAAGTTAAAAACTAAGAAATGTCCGTGCCTCAAGTGGAGAATTTTAAGTATCTCGGGGTCTTGTTCACGAGTGAGTGATGGCTGGAGCGTGAGATTGATAGACGGATCGGTGCAGCATCTGCAGTGATGCGGTCGCTGTATTGGACCGTCGTGGTGAAGAGAGAGCTGAGTAGGGGGACAAAGCTCTTGATTTACCAATCGATCTACGTTCCGATCCTCACCTATGGTCATGAAATTTGGCTCATGACTGAAAGAAAGAGATCGCAAGTACAAGCGGCCAAGATGAGTTTCCTCTGCAGGGTGGCTGGGCGCTCCCTTAGAGATAGGGTGAGGAGCTCGGAATCGAGCCGCTGCTCCTCCACGTCGAAAGGAGTCAGTTGCGGTGGCTCGGGCATCTTTTCCGGATGCCCCCTGGACGCCTCGCTGGAGAGGTGTTCCAGGCACGTCCCATTGGGAGGAGGCCCCGGGAAAGACCCAGGACATGCTGGAGGGACTACATCTCTCAGCTGGCTTGGGAAGGCCTTGGGGTTCCCCCGGAGGAGGTGGGGGAGGTGTGTGTGGATCGGGAGGTCTGGGCGGCTTTACTTGAGCTACTGCCCCCGCGACCCGACTCCGGATAAAGTGGAAGAAAATGGATGGATGGACTAAGAAATCACAGGTCCATAAGTATTCACAGCCTTCCTGTGTAATCCCCATAAAATCATCCCTGAAAGCCATCTGAATTTTCCAAATGGTGTCCACCTGGAGGTCTCTCACAGTTTCTGGAAAAATTTGATGCAACAAAGCTATAAATCGTTCAGACATTTAGTCGCAATAAAAATCCAACGAGAGGGGTGGACCAGTGCTCACACAAAGCCTGCTCACAGGCGAATGACGCAACTGACAGGCATGAAAAAACTCACGCATGCGCACGAAGGTTCATGCTTGTCTGATGCAATCACACGTGATTCAAATCCAAATGGTTTTTGCAAAAAATAAAAAGGTCGGATACTTTTCTAACAGACCTCGTATATATGCATATGTACTTATATATGTACGCAGGATTCTAAATCAAATCAATTTTATTTATATAGCGCCAAATCACAACAAACAGTTGTCCCAAGGTGCTTTATATTGTAAGGCAAAAGCCATACAATAATTACAGAAAAACCCCAACGGTCAAAACAACCCCCTGTGAGCAAGCACTCGGCGACAGTGGGAAGGAAAAACTCCCTTTTAACAGGAACCAGGCTCAGGGAGGGGCAGTCTTCTGCTGGGACTGGTTGGTGATGAGGGGAGAGAATCAGGAATGAAATCACCAATGATTAAATGCAGAGTGGTGCATACAGAGCAAAAAGAGAAAGAAACACTCAGTGCATCATGGGAACCCCCCAGCAGTCTAAGTCTATAGCAACATAACTAAGGGATAGTTTAGGGTCACTTGATCCAGCCCTAACTATAAGCTTTAGCAAAAAGGAAAGTTTTAAGCCTAATCTTAAAAGTAGAGAGGGTGTCTGTCTCCCTGATCCGAATTGGGAGCTGGTTCCACAGGAGAGGAGCCTGAAAGCTGAAGGCTCTGCCTCCCATTCTACTCTTACAAACCCTAGGAACTACAAGTAAGCCTGCAGTCTGAGAGCGAAGCGCTCTATTGGGGTGATATGGTACTATGAGGTCCCTAAGATAAGATGGGACCTGATTATTCAAAACCTTATAAGTAAGAAGAAGAATTTTAAAATTCTATTCTAGAATTAACAGGAAGCCAATGAAGAAAGGCCAATATGGGTGAAATATGCTCTCTCCTTCTAGTCCCCGTCAGTACTCTAGCTGCAGCATTTTGAATTGACTGAAGGCTTTTCAGGGAACTTTTAGGACAACCTGATAATAATGAATTACAATAGTCCAGCCTAGAGGAAATAAATGCATGAATTAGTTTTTCAGCATCACTCTGAGACAAGACCTTTCTAATTTTAGAGATATTGCGCAAATGCAAAAAAGCAGTCCTACATATTTGTTTAATATGCG
Source organism: Thalassophryne amazonica (assembly GCF_902500255.1). Classification (NCBI taxonomy): domain Eukaryota; kingdom Metazoa; phylum Chordata; class Actinopteri; order Batrachoidiformes; family Batrachoididae; genus Thalassophryne; species Thalassophryne amazonica. The sequence goes on from NW_022986291.1 coordinate 12,341, forward strand.
CATTGAATGACATATCCTGATCAAAAATGACTCCAAGATTTCTCACAGTATTACTAGAGGTCAGGGTAATGCCATCCAGAGTAAGGATCTGGTTAGACACCATGTTTCTAAGATTTGTGGGGCCAAGTACAATAACTTCAGTTTTATCTGAATTTAAAAGCAAGAAATTAGAGATCATCCATGTCTTTATGTCTGTAAGACATTCCTGCAGTTTAACTAATTGGTGTATGTCCTCTGGCTTCATGGATAGATAAAGCTGGGTATCATCTGCGTAACAATGAAAATTTAAGGAATGCTTTCTAATACTGCTTAAGGGAAGCATGTATAAAGTGAATAAAATTGGTCCTAGCACAGAACCTTGTGGAACTCCATAATTAACTTTAGTCTGTGAAGACTCCCCATTTACATGAACAAATTGTAATCTATTAGATAAATATGATTCAAACCACTGCAGCGCAGTGCCTTTAATACCTAAGGCATGCTCTAATCTATGTAATAATATTTTAGGGTCAACAGTATCAAAAGCAGCACTGAGATCTAACAGGACAAGCACAGAGATGAGTCCACTGTCTGAGGCCATAAGAAGATCATTTGTAACCTTCACTAATGCTGTTTCTGTACTATGATGAATTCTAAAACCTGACTGAAACTCTTCAAATAGACCATTCCTCTGCAGATGATCAGTTAGCTGTTTTACAACTACACTTTCAAGAATTTTTGAGAGAAAAGGAAGGTTGGAGATTGGCCTATAATTAGCTAAGATAGCTGGGTCAAGTGATGGCTTTTTAAGTAATGGTGTAATTACTGCCACCTTAAAAGCCTGTGGTACATAGCCAACTAATAAAGATAGATTGATCATATTTAAGATCGAAGCAATTAATTTTAGGGCTTCCTTGACCAGCCTGGTAGGAATGGGGTCTAATAGACATGTTGATGGTTTGGAGGAAGTAACTAATGAAAATAACTCAGACAGAACAATCTGAGAGAAAGAGTCTAACCAAATACCAGCATTACTGAAAGCAGCCAAAGATAATGATATGTCTTTGGGATGGTTATGAGTAATTTTTTCTCTAATAGTTAAAATTTTATTAGCAAAGAAAGTCATGAAGGTATTACTAGTTAAAGGAATACTCAGTTCAATAGAGCTTTGACTCTGTCAGCCTGGCTACAGTGCTGAAAAGAAGCCTGGGGTTGTTCTTATTTTCTTCAATTAGTGATGAGTAGTAAGATGTCCTAGCTTTACGGAGGGCTTTTTTTTTATAGAGCAACAGACTCTTTTTCTAGGCTAAGTGAAGATCTTCTAAATTAGTGAGATGCCATTTCCTCTCCAACTTACGGGTTATCTGCTTTAAGCTGCGAGTTTATGAGTTATACCATGGAGTCAGGCACTTCTGAATTAAAGCTCTCTTCAGAGGAGCAACAGCATCCAAAGTTGAGCTCAATGCAGATATAAAACTATTGACGAGATAATCTATCTCACTCACAGAGTTTAGGTAGCTACTCTGCACTGTGTTGGTATATGGCATTGGAGAACATAAAGAAGGAATCATATCCTTAAACCTAGTTATAGCGCTTTCAGAAAGACTTCTACTGTAATGAAACTTATTCCCCACTGCTGGGTAGTCCATTAAAGTAAATGTAAATATTAAAAAATGATCAGACAGAAGGGGGTTTTCAGGGAATACTGTTAAGTCTTCAATTTCCATACCATAAGTCAGAACAAGATCTAAAGTATGGTTAAAGTGGTGGGTGGACTCATTTACTTTTTGAGCGAAGCCAAATGAGTCTAGTAATAGATTAAATGCGGTGTTGAGGCTGTCATTCTCACCATCTATGTGGATGTTAAAATTGCCCACTATAATTATCTTATCTGATCTAAGCACTAAGTCAGACAAAAGGTCTGAAAGTTCACAGAGAAACTCACAGTAACGACCAGGTGGACAATAGATAACAAATAAAACTGGTTTTTGGGACTTCCAATTTGGATGGACAAGACTAAGAGTCAAGCTTTCAAATGAATTAAAGCTCTGTTTGGGGTTTTGATTAATTAATAAGCTAGCATTACAAGCTAGTGTTTGCGCTACCTAGTTCTAGCTAGCGCAAACTTGCATTACAGTCCGTTACACTATAATTTTGGACCGTTACGCTTATTTTCAATACAGTGTCTATAATCAACTGTTTCTACAGCCATTAAAATATCATGAGTCACTTTTGTCTGGATTAAAGTCACTAACTGGGACGCTTGTCTTGTTGCAGTCAACAAAGGAGAATCGTCCTCCGTTCTGTTGGCACAGCTCTAAACGCTGCGCAGATCTCTGCTGAGACAGAATCCGCTCAGAATTAATAACTTCAAAACAAACTGCCGCTTTAAATAAAATGACACCTCTTATAAACGTTGCAATACAGACAAACTACAATTGACTAAAATGTTTTTTTCTCCCAAAATGAGACGTGTTGCATTCTTTCTGCAGTACAGAGCTCAGCTCATAGGTATGGAAAGACATTCATACCAATAATAATGTCTGAAAGGAAATGCTTTTGACAAAAACTAACATTTTATTTCTGTTTATGTCCAGAGATCAAGGATCCACCATGTAGAGTTTATTATGTCCAGAGTTTAAGGATCCAGTAACCAATTTCACATTTATTTACTTTAAGACTCAATAAAATGTTGGTCAATTTCAATTATATCAGCTTATAAAGCACCAAATTATAATAAAAGCCATCTCAAGGTGCCTCACACAGAACAGTTCAACATAAAAAAATTAAAATAAATAAACATAAAAAATTCACATACCTAATTAAAAACAGAAGTAAATGAATAAATCATAACAAAATAAAAACTAATCATAAGAAAGAGAATAAAAATAGGTTTTAAGTCTTGACTTAAAAATGTCCACGGACTCCTCACTGAGGGCCATGTACTGGCTAACCCAGAATGAGATCGCCCACTCAACAAACTTCCCCAGCCTTCTGGACATAATGAAGGGACTTGGGCTGTCGTACTGGCTTTTCCCCTTTGGGTACCCCTAGAATGGCCAATTTTTAGTTTGAATTTTCAAAAGCTTCCCCACACCCCCCAGGTTGCTTCGCTCCCTCGACATTACCACTACGCTAAAATTTTATCCTAGCTAGAACCCTGTGTACATACATATATTTATGCATATGTATATGTCTATAGGTATGTGTGTCAGTGTGTGTATATATTATATACACACACACACACACACACACATATATATACATACACACACAGTGAGGAAAATAAGTATTTGAACACCCTGTGGTTTTGCAAGTTCTCTCACTTAGAAATCATGGAGGGGTCTGAAATTTTCATCTTAGGTGCATGTCCACTATGAGTGACATAATCCCCCCCAAAAAAATAAAAAAATAAATCTGGAAATCACAATGTATGATTTTTTTAATAATTTATTTGTAGGTTACTGCTGCAAATAAGTATTTGAACACCTGTGAAAAATCAATGTTAATATTTGGTACAGTTGCCTTTGTTTGCAATTACAGAGGTCAAACGTTTCCTGTAGTTTTTCACCAGGTTTTCACACACTGCAGCAGGGATTTTTGGGCCACTCCTCCATACAGATCTTCTCTAGATCTTTCAGGTTTGGAGTTTCAGCTCCCTCCAAAGATTTTCTATTGAGTTCAGGTCTGGAGACTGGCCAGGCCACTCCAGGACCTTGAAATGTTTCTTACAGAGCCCCTCCTTAGTTGCCCTGGCTGTGTGTTTGGGGTCATTGTCATGCTGGAAGACCCAGCCATGACCCATCTTCAATGCTCTTACAGAGGGAAGGAGGTTGTTTGCCAAAATCTCATAATACATGACCCCATCCATCCTCCCTTCAATATGGTGCAGTCATCCTGTCCCCTTTGCAGAAGAGCAGCCCCAGAGTATGATGTTTCCACCCCCATGCTTCATGGTTGGGATGGTTTTCTTGGGGTTGTTCTCATCCTCTAAACATGGTAAGTGGAGTTGATTCCAAAAAGCTCTATTCTGGTCTCATCTGACCACATGACCTTCTCCCATGCCTCCTCTGGATCATCCAGATGGTCACTGGTGAACTTCAAATGGGCCTGGACATGTGCTGGCTTGAGCAGGGGGACCTTGCTGCCCTGCAGGATTTTAAACCATGACAGCATCATGTGTTACTAATGTAATCTTTGTGACTGTGGTCCCAGCTCTCTTCAGGTCATTGACCAGGTCCTCCTGTGTAGTTCTGAGCTTTCTCAGAATCATCCTTACCCCACAAAGTGCATGGAATCCCAGACCGAGGGAGATTGATAGTCATCTTGTGTTTCTTCCACTTTCTGATAAATAATCATAACAGTTGTTGTCTTCTACCAAGCTGCTTGCCTGTTGTCCTGTAGTCCATCCCAGCCTTGTGCAGGTCTACAGTTTTGTCCTTGGTGTCCTTAGACAGCTCTTTGGTCTTGGCTATGGTGGTCAGGTTGGAGTGTGATTGATTGAGTGTGTGAACAGGTGTCTTTTATACAGGTAACAAGTTCAAACAGGTGCAATTAATACAGGTAAAGAGTGCAGAATAAGAGGGCTTCTTAAAGAAAAATTAACAGGTCTGTAAGAGACAGAATTCTTTCTGGTTGGTAGGTGTTCAAATACTTATTTTCCTCACTGTATATATACATATGCATGTATGTGTGTGTATGTAGATACATACATATTCTATTTCTACCTCATTTTCTTATGTCTTGTACTGTTACAAATATTATTATTATTGCTTATCCTTGCACACGCTGTTTGAGCATTTTCCTCTACTTGCACCCATCTTGTGTGGTTTTTAAGAGCTGACGTAACATGTGAATTTCTTCTCTGTGAGATCTTTAATTGCATTCTATAACATACAACTGCAAATACGTCACAACATCCTCCTGCCCGATGAAGAGTTCATCTGTGTTGGACTGACCTTCTACACCTCTAAGGGATACAGTAACTGCTCAGGCTGTCTTAACAAATTACCTGTAGAAGTACGAACATTACAGAAACGTATGAGACCATCCCTGCCTGGAAAGACCTCCATGACTGTACCCATTTTCAAAGTCTGTCTGGGTATGTGATCCTCCCCAATGAGAACAACATCTCCTACTTTAAGTGCTGTTGCAATAGCGATGTCCCATTGTGAGTTGATTTCATTAGATATCTGCACAGTAAGTTACTGTGTTCTTGTTAAGATATTTGTCTGCACTGAAAGTATATCTTGTGAAAGATAAGCGTCTTTCATTATCTTGTTATGTGAAAAGACATAACAGCAGGCAGCGGTTCCACTAACACAAGGCCCTGCTTTTCATGTCTAACATTTGACCTAGTTCACCACATGGCCTAAACATGGCATTTTTTTTTAATCATGTAAGCACACACATGGGAGGATTACTTCTTTGTCAATGATGTCAACAGATGTTTATAAAAGCCTGGGTTAGGCCCCAGCCCCCCGCGACCCTTAATTAGACTATGGGGTTGAAGATGAGTGTGTGTGTGTAAACTGTGTTTGGGGTCTCTTTCCTGGACAAGTTCCTGCATGACCTAGGGACAGTAAGAACCCCAGATCTGGTATGATTCACTTCACACGAAATGAATAAATTGTCCTTTTGGTAATAACAGAGTCTTTTTGATCCAGGACAGACCCAAAGAATCTAGGGTCTAACACTGACCCCGTGGGGGCAAGTCAGCAGGGTTCATTCACCTGCACAGTGGGACCACGACTACGGTTTGTGACCTCTTGTATTTTAGTCACTCTGTTGGTCATGAATGGCTTCCACCACTGGGCTGAGCTGCGGATCCAGTGAAGAGTGATCATAGACTCCGTCTGCATGCTGAACTGGTTCTTCTCAGTGTCCAGTGGTGTAAGAAGACTGTGTCCTAATCTTGCTCCAATTAAAGCACCCATAAGCTCTAAGCGAGGTCATGTGATTTTCTTCAGTGGAGCAACTTGCAACTTAGAGGCCACCAAAGTGGTAACAGTCTCTCCTTGTTTTGTCCTTGTAGATATGCCACAGCACTGTAAGCCTTTTCACTTGCATCACAGTAGACACGCAGCTTTACCGCATGTGATTGCGGTGAATCTTGATGTGATATCATCTGGGAATAGCCACCAGGTGGAGCAGTGGTAGCTCTGTAGACTGTTTCCATTTCTCAGTCAAGTCAGTGGATAACAGTTCATCCCAACTGAGCCCTCTCTCCCACTTTTCTTCGAAAAGGCACTTCACTCTGACAGTAAAGGGAGTGAGAAACCCAGTAGGGTCAAATATGTGGGCTGATGTCTGTAATACACTTCTCTTTGTATTTTCTTTGTCCTTTAAAATGTCCATTACCAATTTTGATCAAACAAAATCATCTCTTTCTGGTCTCCAAACAAGTCCTAGCACCATGAGCACATTTCCACAGGACTCGGTATCTCCAGTAAGCTCCACTTCAGTCTCTTTCCACATGGCTCTGAGGTCAGGTGAGTTGGTAACCCATTTGCAGAGGTTCACGCCTGCCTGAGAGAGAATGTCTTTGCTGCTGTTGTCAAATGCAGAGCTTCCTGCACAGTAGATGAGCTGGGAATGAAGTCATCTCCATACAAGAGTCTCAGAGTCTCTGTACAACCTTTGGTTGTTCTGTTTCAAACAGTTTGAGATGTTTTCTAATGGTGGCAGCAAGCAGGAATGGGCTGGGAGATGCTACGAAAACAACTCTGTTCATTCTCAGGACACGTACCTCATTTTTGCAGTCCTTACCTGGAGGTCAATGCACCCACAGGAACCCAACAGTGTCTTTGTCCCTTTCCGCAAGGGAAATCTGAAGGAAAGGCCTCTGGGCTCTCCGCCTGTTTGTTTACTCTGCCCAAGGACTCTACCTCCCAGAATGCATGTAACCGTTTAGAGATGTGGGTGTCGTCAGTCAAATTAATGTGCATGCAAGTGAGTGGTCTCTGTAACACTGGAGGGAGTCACTGATCCCTGTAAAACCCATCCGAAAATGCTTTCAGCTGCCACTAGTGAATTTGTGAACTTCCCAGTGACTTCCTGCCAGTAGTAGTCTGCCCCTACTAACACCTGCAATTCTTGGTCATTAGCACCCTCTAGTGGAAAGCCTGCAAGTTGCAGCCCTCTTTTATTGATCTAAGCTTGAATGGGAAGGATTGGAACTTTTATCACAGCAGTACACACTTCTGTCTCAAGTCTCTGTACAGTGTTCCACACGTTCTCAAGCTCAGTGGTGGAGCCAAAAAAAATTGGAGGTTTAGAGTCTCCTCCCTTACAACCGGCAGTCCTAACACTCTAACAATACAGAATGAAAGTATGCTGGCTGCCTCCATCTAACAGACAGTGAGTTATCCTTCTCTCTTTTGGCCCAACAGTCCATGTCTTCACAGTCAAATCAAATCATTTTTATTTATATAGCGCCAAATCACAACAAACAGTTGCCCCAAGGCGCTATATATTGTAAAGCAAAAGTCATACAATAATTACAGAAAAACCCCAACGGTCAAAAGGACCCCCTGTGAGCAAGCACTTGGCAACAGTGAGAAGGAAAACTCCCTTTTAACAGGAAGAAACCTCCAGCAGAACCAGGTTCAGGGAGGGGCAGTCTTCTGCTGGGACTGGTTGGGGCTGAGGGAGAGAATCAGGAAAAAAACATGCTGTGGAAGAGAGCAGAGATCAATCACTAATGATTAAATGCAGAGTGATGCATACAGAGCAAAAAGAGAAAGAAACACACAGTGCATCATGGGAAACCCCCAGCAGTCTAAGTCTATAGCAGCATAACTAAGGGATGGTTCAGGGTCACCTGATCCAGCCCTAACTATAAGCTTTAGCAAAAAGGAAAGTTTTAAGCCTAATCTTAAAAGTAGAGAGGGTGTCTGTCTCCCTGATCTGAATTGGGAGCTGGTTCCACAGGAGAGGAGCCTGAAAGCTGAAGGCTCTGCCTCCCATTCTACTCTTACAAACCCTAGGAACTACAAGTAAGCCTGCAGTCTGAGAGCGAAGCGCTCTATTGGGGTGATATGGTACTATGAGGTCCCTAAGATAAGATGGGACCTGATTATTCAAAACCTTATAAGTAAGAAGAAAACAGTCTGCAGCAGTACTGTGGTCTGACTATTTGTTTAACCTTTACAGGGCTCATCACTGAAGACAACACAGCATCTGTATTTTCACTATTATCGCTCGTGTCAATATCTGGCTTAGCTCCAGATTGTTCACAAACTGACAAATGGTGTTTACGGTTGCATAAGCTACACAAAACCTTCACTCTGCAGTATTTTGTAAGTGTTTTGGGCCTAAGCAGACAAAACACCGTCCACGTTTCCTCAGTTTATCCTTGTGTGTGCTTACTCTATGTTCAGGACAGTTCTCTGGTTTGTGGTCACTCCTGTCACGATACACACAGGTCCGGGGTACACCACTGGCTGTGTGCAAAGTGGTCGCTGATGAGATGCTCCACTTTCTGGGTTTCTCGCAGGCGTAGGACGGTTTGTCCACATGCTTATGTTGCGGGCTCGGGTCCGTCGATGTGTGGCCTGGTCTGGTAAGCTGAAGCGGCTGTTCTCTGCTTTGCACCTCATTCTGCAGAAACTGAATCAACTTTGACACCTTCCATTCGTTGATTGAGTTCGGTTGGTGAGTGTAGGCAAGTGCGATGTCCTCTGGACTGAGCTGTAGCAGCACTGGACAGAGCAGGCAGCTGTACGTGTCACTCTGCACTCCAAGCTACATATCTGGATCTCACATTTGTCATAGAAATGCCTCAAAGCTGTAGATGATCTTTTAACAGGTGTCAAGTTCAGTAGTTTGGACATATGGCCACTGATCACAATGTCCTTTCTTCCAAAGTGGCTCTGGAGTAACTCTGTTCCAGCGTCGTAGTTTGCATGTCATTGTGAGCCCTGCAATAGTTCTTTCAGCTGCTCCAGTCAGGTAGGATCTGAGGTAAGTAAACTTGTCTGTCTTGTATAGTGCATCATTTCTGTGAACACATGTTTCATACTGTGACCAGAATTCCTGCCATTGGCTTATTTCACCGTCAGTCCAGACAAACTGTTAATTCTCCCAAGTTAATGATAAAGTATGACGGTGATGTAATTGAACTGCTGCTTACGTCACTCACACACTCTCTCACAGTGTCTCTGGCGGTCTCCTGTGACCTGATGAAGGTGGTGGCATGAACCTTCCATATGAGAACCCGGTCCAAATAATCCTGGGTGTTTGTTATCTCCATGTCCAGATGGTCTGTGGGCGTCTCATCTTCGATGCTCTTATCCAAGTCCAATAAACTTTCCTGCTTTAATGATAAAACTGCCAGGAACTCACATATTTTATTAATATCTCTCCTTGCCCACCTCCTCCTCTAGGCGGGTTAACAACTTGGTCGTAGTGGCGCGAATAGTCGCCCGTTTCTTCTTCATCCGCTCCAGTCCCTCCATCAAGACGGCTGCTAAATGTAGCAGTTAGCTGTTCACTTCGTTTGAAAATAGTTAATTCAGTCTTTACTTCGGCACCAAAACATTACACAGTGAAACCTTCTGCAAGCATGATGGAGGCTTGATGTATCAAAAAGGAAAGGTGATGTGAACTTGCCGTTTCATTGGAAAGCAAAAGAAGTCAAGATGGCAACACAAACTTGTCTGGTTCCGGTTGAGCAGCCTTCACATTTCCAGTTGTTACAAAATATATTATTTAAGGCTCTTAATACATTTCACTGTGCTTTTGTAATGAATGTACAATCATTCATCCATTTGCTTCCGCTTTATCCGGAGTCGGGTCGCGGGGGCAGCAGCTCAAGCAAACCCGCCCAGACCTCCCCCAGCTCCTCCGGGGGAACCCCAAGGCCTTCCCAAGCCAGCCAAGAGATGTAGTCCCTCCAGCGTGCCCGGAACACCTCTCCAGCGAGGCGTCCAGGGGGCATCCGGAAAAGATGCACGAGCCATCTCAACTGACTCCTTTCGATGTGGAGGAGCAGCGGCTCGACTCCGAGCTCCTCCCGAGTGACCGAGCTCCTCACCCTATCTCTAAGGGAGCGCCCAGCCACCCTGCGGAGGAAACTCATCTCAGCCGCTTGCACTCACGATCTCGTTCTTTCGGTCATGAGCCAAATCTCATGACCATAGGTGAGGATTGGAACGTAGATCGATTGGTAAATTGAGAGCTTTGGCCCCCTACTCAGCTCTCTCTTCACCACGACGGTCCGATACAGCGACCGCATCACTGCAGATGCTGCACTGATCCATCTATCGATCTCACGCTCCATCCATCCCTCACTCGTGAACAAGACCCCGAGATACTTAAACTCCTCCACTTGAGGCAAGGACACTCCACCGACCTGAAGAGGGCAAAGCACCTTTTTCCGGTCAAGAACCATGGCCTCAGATTTGGAGGTGCTGATCTTCATCCCGGACGTTTCACACTCGGCTGCAAACCACCCCAGTGCAACCTGAAGGTCCTGATTTGACAAAGCCAACAGAACCACATCATCCGCAAACAGCAGAGGCGAGATTCTGTGGTTCCCAAACCAGACCCCCTCTACACCCTGGCTGTGCCTAGAAATTCTGTCCATAAAAATAATGAACAGAACCGGTGACAAAGGGCAGCCCTGGCGGAGGCCAACGTGCACTGGAAACAGGTTTGACTTACTACCGGCAATGCGAACCAAGCTCCTGCTGCGGTTGGACAGGGACCGGATAGCCCTTAGCAAAGGACCCCGGACCCCGTACTCCCGCAGCACTCCCCACAGGGTGCCCCGAGGGACACGGACGTATGCCTTCTCCAGATCCACAAAACACATGCGAACTGGTTGGGTGAACTCCCATGGACCCTTGAGCACCCGATGGAACGTGTAGAGCTGGTCCAGTGTGCTGCGACCAGGACGAAAACCACACTGCTCCTCCTGAATCCGAGGTTCGACCATCGGTCGAATTCTCCTCTCCAGTACTCTGGAATAGACCTTACCGGGGAGGCTGAGGAGTGTGATCCCCCTATAGTTGGAACACACCCTCCGGTCCCCCTTCTTAAACACAGGGACCACCACCCCGGTCTGCCAATCCAGAGGCACTGTCCCCAATCGCCACGCGATGTTGCAGAGGCGTGTCAGCCAAGACAGTCCCACAACATCCACAGACTTAAGGTACTCAGGACGGATTTCATCCACCCCAGGAGCCTTGCGACCGAGGAGCTTTCTAACCACCGCGGTGACTTCGGCCTGGGTAATGGATGAGTCCGCCTCTGAGTCCCCAGTCTCTGCTTCCTTTTCGGAAGACGTGACGATGGGATTGAGGAGATCCTCGAAGTACTCTTTCCACCGCCCGACAACATCCCCAGTCAGGGTCAACACCTCCCCACCAGCACCATAAACAGTGCTGGTGGAGAGCTGCTTCCGCCTCCTGAGGCGTCGGATGGTTTGCCAGAATCTCGAGGCCGACCGATAGTCCTCCTCCATGGCCTCCCCGAACTCCTCCCAGACCCGAGGTTTTGCCTCTGCGACCGCACGGGCTGCGGCACGCTTGGCCTGCCGGTACCTGTCAGCTGCCTCTGGGGTCCCACCTACCAACAAAGATAAGTAGGACTCCTTCATCTTGATGGCATCCCTTATTTCCGGTGTCCACCACCGGGTTCGAGGATTGCCGCCACGACAGACACCAGAGAACTTGCGACCACAGCTACGAGCGGCCGCATCGACAATGGAGGTGGAGAACATGGTCCACTCGGACTCCATGTCTCCAATCTCCCCCGGGATCTGGGAGAAGCTCTCCCAGAGGTGGGAGTTGAAGACCTCGCTGACAGAGGGTTCCGCCAGTCGTTCCCAGCAGACCCTCACGATACGTTTGGGCCTACCAGGTCTGACCGGCTTCCTCCCCTCCCAGCGGATCCAACTCACCACCAGGTGGTGATCGGTCGACAGTTCTGCCCCTCTCTTCACTCGAGTGTCCCAGACACGTGGCCGAAGGTCAGATGATACAAAGTCGATCATCGACCTCCGGCTCAGGGTGTCCTGGTGCCGTGCTTCCCGATCACCCCCCTCCAGGTCTCACTGTTGCTGCCCACGTGGGAAGGTCACCACTCCAGGAAGGTCAGGTACTCTGCACTGCTGCTCAGCCCGTAGGCCGAGACAACGGTGAGAGACCTGTCCCCGACCCGAAGGTGTAGGGACGTGACCCTCTCGTTCACCGGAGTGAACTCCAACACATGGCAACTGAGTTGGGGAGCAATACGCAATGCGACTCCAGCTCTCCGCCTCTCCCCATGGGCAATGCCAGAAAAATGAAGCGTTCAGCCCCTCTCCAGGAGTTGGGTACCAGAGCCCAAGCTGTGCGTGGAGGTGAGCCCGACTATCTCTAGTCGGTATCTCTCAACCTCCCGCACAAGCTCAGGCTCCTTCCCCCCCAGCGAGGTGACATTCCACATCCCAACAGCCAGGGGCTGTGAGCATGGACCGGGCCACCGGGCCACCTGCCCTCGGCCGCCACCCAATCCTCTCTGCACCCAACACCCATGGCCCCCTCTGCAGTTGGTGAACGCACAGGAGGGCGGGCCCACGACACTCTTTCGGGCTGAGCCTGGCCGGGCCCCATGGGCTAAGGTCTGAAAACCAGGCGCGCGTGAGCCCCAGCCCCAGGCCTGGGGTTGGCTCCAGGGTGGAACCAGCCCCAGCCCCGCCATACCGGGCGATGTCTCGGTCCTTGACTTTTTACTGGTCATGGAGGTTCTGAACTGCCCTTAGTCTGACCCGTCACCTAGGACCTGTTTGCCTTGGGAGACCCTACAGGGAGCACAAAGCCCCCGACAACATAGCTCCTAGGATCATCCGGGTATGCAAACTCCCCCACCACGATAAGGTGGCAGCTATCATGTACAATCACGATATATTCAATTAATAATCTTATAAACTGTATTCTACAACATACAACTTCAAATATGTCACCACAGTGTCTCACAGTGACACCCGTTTATCTACTGCATGAATGCACCGCTAAACTGAAATCATGATTTAGGACACGAGCAGGCACAGCTGCTGGGGAGCTCTGCTCCATGAACACAGGACAAACCACCACCCATAGATGGCCGACATTCTCCAGCTGTTAGTGTGCTGCCCCCCCCAGGCAGTGCAGCTGCAATTGCAGTGAGAAAACGTGCCTGAAGCTGCTCTCTGTGTGGGACATCATAGCACTCGATGCTAACAGCAGGATCAGGTTCATACAACTGCTTCAGTAGCTGGTCCAATGGGATGCACAAGCAGAGTCAGCTGTCAGTACTCCGCCATCACACGCCATGACTGCAGTGGGCAGGGTGAAGGATTAAAAGAAGACTCTGCCATCACGCGCCATGACTGCGGTGGGCAGGGTGAAGGACTAAAAGAAAACTCTGCCATCACGCGCCATGACTGCGGTGGGCAGGGTGAAGGACTAAAAGAAAACTCTGCCATCACGCGCCATGACTGCGGTGGGCAGGGTGAAGGCTAAAAGAAGACTCTGCCATCACGCACCATGACTGAAGTGGGCAGGGTGAAGGCGAAAAGAAGACTCTGCTATCACGCGCCATGACTGCGGTGGGCAGGGTGAAGGCGAAAAGAAGACTCTGCCATCACGCGCCATGACTGCGGTGGGCAGGGTGAAGGCTAAAAGAAGACTCTGCCATCATGCGCCATGACTGCGGTGGGCAGGGTGAAGGCTAAAAGAAGACTCTGCTATAACGCGCCATGACTGCGGTGGGCAGGGTGAAGGATTAAAAAAAAAAAAAAAACTTTGCCATCACGCGCCATGACTTGAGTCGAAGGAAAATAATTTTAGAATTTTTTATATTGAGAAGTCTGATTGACTTTTTGTATTTGAAATGCCATAAACATTAAAATGTGTGAAATCCAAAGGGGCTGAATACTTTGTAAGCTGCTGTAGTTATTTTGATTTGCAGAAGAAAATTTATTGCATCACGCGGTAATGGTCTGTTTTCAGCTCCAACATGTCATTGACATATCCAGCAGAAAAGCCTCCTCTCTGGGTGTGTAAAATACATATTTCATTAGTTTGTAACCAATAAGGACAAAAACAGGATGTGGGCAATTAATCAACATCTCTGGTATATTCGGGTAAAATTTGGTGATTTTGTTTGTACCATTTGGAACTTTGGAAAGCAGGTCTAACACAGTGAATATGAACATAACTGCACATGATGCAGGACACTCACCAGGTTGTAGACCTCAATATCAATTTCAAAGTCACTTGAGATGTCTGATCTGAAAACAGAGATGAGCATTTGTTGTCAACATTGAATGATCAAGTTCAGTGTCAACAGAACCAGAAAACAATCAATAAAACAATAACTTCACTGACCTCCTGAAAGACACAGTGTTGAGCTAAAAATCTGAGCATCCTCACAGAAAGGACTGTACAACATCATCAGCAGATCTAATTCAGCTTTTTCTGATCATGACTCATTCATCACTGATGATGTTTCACCTACAACCTCAAATCACAAAAACTGGGGACAATATGGAAAAGGCAAAAGGCAGCGATCCTTACGCTTACTTTGCTGTCAGTACGAACCAAAGAGATTTAGTGTTTGGGCTCATCAACTTCATCTCATTTGTTAATATATATCCATTTTAGGCCTGTAATACATTCCAAAATAAGTTAGGATGGAGAAAATGTAAGGCAAATAATGGGGTAAATAAAGATATAAAGAAGAGCACCGTGCAAACCTCTGCCAACACTAATTTCCAATTTCACAAAATTTTTATCTTGGAAAAAATTTTCATTGTTAACGTCCTGTTAGAAGTGTCATTTCATAAGTTAAAATATAATACAAATATAGATCAAAAGGGGCTTTCTATGTAAAAAAATAAATAAATAAATAAAAAATCTGCTAAATCCATAATACATATCAGATGTGGACCAAACTTAGTCTGTTCATTCAGAGCGCCAGTTTGCACCTCAGTGTCACAAATGAGATTGACTGAGGCACTTTTGATTGTAATGCAAAATGTACACTGAATGGGCTTTTCAGTAATAAATTCAAATGACCACAAAATCCACAATCTGGGTCAGATCCGGATCAGACTTTGTCAGGTGATAGTGTCAGTCTGCACCTCACTCTCAAATATGAGTGTGATTGGGGCACGTTTGATGAAGAAATGAATTTTTAAATATTTGTTCAATGTTAAACATAGGGATTTTTCCAATATTTGGCCTATGACCTTGAAAATGTAATCAGCTCTTGCCTATCAGGATATGTATTCTCAATAAATATTTCATAATGATATGAAAAATTGTGGCCCCAGGCTGTTCACTAAGAAACAAAAGCAAAAAACACAACGGTCTTCCACCTTCGTTGGCGAAGGTTAATAACAAATAATGTTCCCCCCAAACAGGTGATGTCGACAGGTGACAGCAATCATGATTTAGCATGGCAGACACTAAATGTGGTCAAATGCAGTTGACAGGTGACCAATCAGGACAGGAGACTCTTAAAAATGTTGCACAAAGCCCCTCCCCTTTTTATGCTCGGTACAGCGTGCACTCAGGATTTAGGATGATGTGACCATACAACCGTCTTGAAGGTCAGAAAAGTGAGCTTGTTGCTATCGATCTGTCTGCCAGCTGGAACTGTGGGACAGGAAAGACAACAGCACTTGTTACAAGCTCACTGCTGCCACGAAGGTTTGTTCTGATAATGGTCCGTGTTGCGGGTGGAGCTGCACAGCAGAGCCTGGTCAGACCTCACAGGTGTCCCACTTCACTAATGTAACAAAGACTCCAGTTTGGGTTTGTGGTTATCTAGGGTTTGGGATTCTGACACTGACTGTCACAATCAAATCAAAAATCAAATCAATTTTATTTATATAGCGCCAAGTCACAACAAACAGTTGCCCGAAGGCGCTTTATATTGTAAGGCAAAAGCCATACAATAATTACAGAAAAACCCCAACGGTCAAATGACCCCCTGTGAGCAAGCACTTGGTGACAGTGGGAAGGAAAAACTCCCTTTTAACAGGAAGAAACCTCCAGCAGAACCAGGCTCAGGGAGGGGCAGTCTTCTGCTGGGACTGGTTGGGGCTGAGAACCAGGAAAAAGACATGCTGTGGAGGGGAGCAGAAATCAATCACTAATGATTAAATGCAGAGTGGTGCATACAGAGCAAAAAGAGAAAGAAACACTCAGTGCATCATGGGAACCCCCCAGCAGTCTAAGTCTATAGCAGCATAACTAAGGGATGGTTGAGGGTCTCCTGATCCAGCCCTAACTACAACCCCTGGCAATAATTATGGAATCACCGGCCTCGGAGGATGTTCATTCAGTTGTTTAATTTTGTAGAAAAAAAGCAGATCACAGACATGACACAAAACTAAAGTCACTTCAAATGGCAACTTTCTGGCTTTAAGAAACACTAAGAAATCAGAAAAAAAAAATTGTGGCAGTCAGTAACGGTTACTTTTTTAGACCAAGCAGAGGGAAAAAAATATGGAATCACTCAATTCTGAGGAATAAATTATGGAATCGCCCTGTAAATTTTCATCCCAAAAACTAACACCTGCATCAAATCAGATCTGCTCATTAGTCTGCATCTAAAAAGGAGTGATCACACCTTGGAGAGCTGTTGCACTAAGTGGACTGACATGAATCATGGCTCCAACATGAGAGATGTCAATTGAAACAAAAGGAGAGGATTATCAAACTCTTAAAAGAGGGTAAATCATCACGCAATGTTGCAAAAGATGGTTGTTCACAGTCAGCTGTGTCTAAACTCTGGACCAAATACAAACATGGGAAGGTTGTTAAAGGCAAACATACTGGTAGACCAAGGAAGACATCAAAGCATCAAGACAGAAAACTTAATATGTCTCAAAAATCGAAAATGCACAACAAAACAAATGATGAACGAATGGGAGGAAACTGGAGTCAACGTCTGTGACGAACTGTAAGAAACCGCCTAAAGGAAATGGGATTTACATACAGAAAAGCTAAACAAAAGCAATCATTAACACCTCAACAGAAAAAAACAAGGTTACAATGGGCTAAGGAAAAGCAATCGTGGACTGTGGATGACTGGATGAAAGTCATATGCAGTGATGAATCTCGAATCTGCATTGGGCAAGGTGATGATGCTGGAACTTTTGTTTGGTGCTGTTCCAATGAGATTTATAAAGATGACTGCCTGAAGAGAACATGTAAATTTCCACAGTCATTGATGATATGGGGCTGCATGTCAGGTAAAGGCACTGGGGAGATGGCTGTCATTACATCATCAATAAATGCACAAGTTTACGTTGATATTTTGGACACTTTTCTTATCCCATCAATTGAAAGGATATTTGGGGATGATGAAATCATTTTTCAAGATGATAATGCATCTTGCCATAGAGCAAAAACTGTGAAAACATTCCTTGCAAAAAGACACATAGGGTCAATGTCATGGCCTGCAAATAGTCCAGATCTTAATCAAATTGAAAATATTTGGTGGAAGTTGAAGAAAATGGTCCATGACAAGGCTCCAACCTGCAAAGCTGATCTGGCAACAGCAATCAGAGAAAGTTGGAGCCAGATTCAATCAATCAATCAATCAATTTTTTTTATATAGCGCCAAATCACAACAAACAGTTGCCCCAAGGCGCTTTATATTGTAAGGCAAGGCCATACAATAATTATGTAAAACCCCAACGGTCAAAACAACCCCCTGTGAGCAAGCACAGGGGGTCGTTTTGAAGAAGAGTACTGTTTGTCACTCATTAAGTCCATGCCTCAGAGACTGCAAGCTGTTATAAAAGCCAGAGGTGGTGCAACAAAATACTAGTGATGTGTTGGAGCGTTCTTTTGTTTTTCATGATTCCATAATTTATTGCTCAGAATTGAGTGATTCCATATTTTTTTTTCCCTCTGCTTGGTCTAAAAAGAAGTAACTGACTGCCACAATTTTTTTTCGGGATTTCATATAGTGTTTCTTAAAGCCAGAAAGTTGCCATTTGAAATGACTTTAGTTTTGTCATTTCTGTGATCTGCATTTGTTCTACAAAATTAAACAACTGAATGAACATCCTCCGAGGCCGGTGATTCCATAATTTTTGCCAGGGGTTATATAAGCTTTAGCAAAATGGAAAGTTTTAAGCCTAATCTTAAAAGTAGAGAGGGTGTCTGTCTCCCTGATCTGAATTGGGAGCTGGTTCCACAGGAGAGGAGCCTGAAAGCTGAAGGCTCTGCCTCCCATTCTACTCTTACAAACCCTAGGAACTACAAGTAAGCCTGCAGTCTGAGAGCGAAGCGCTCTATTGGGGTGATATGGTACTATGAGGTCCCTAAGATAAGATGGGACCTGATTATTCAAAACCATATAAGTAAGAAGAAGAATTTTATATTCTATTCTAGAATTAAAAGGAAGCCAATGAAGAGAGGCCAATATGGGTGAGATATGCTCTCTCCTTCTAGTCCCCGTCAGTACTCTAGCTGCAGCATTTTGAATTAACTGAAGGCTTTTCAGGGAACTTTTAGGACAACCTGATAATAATGAATTACAGTAGTCCAGCCTAGAAGAAATAAATACATGAATTAGTTTTTCAGCATCACTCTGAGACAAGACCTTTCTAATTTTAGAGATATTGCGTAAATGCAAAAAAGCAGTCCTACATATTTCTTTAATATGCGCTTTGAATGACATATCGTGATCAAAAATGACTCCAAGATTTCTCACAGTATTACTAGAGGTCAGGGTAATGCCATCCAGAGTAAGGATCTGGTTAGACACCATGTTTCTAAGATTTGTGGGGCCAAGTACAATAACTTCAGTTTTATCTGAGTTTAAAAGCAGGAAATTAGAGGTCATCCATGTCTTTATGTCTGTAAGACAATCCTGCAGTTTAGCTAATTGGTGTGTCCTCTGGCTTCATGGATAGATAAAGCTGGGTATCATCTGTGTAACAATGAAAATTTAAGCAATGCTTTCTAATAATACTGCCTAAGGGAAGCATGTATAAAGTGAATAAAATTGGTCCTAGCACAGAACCTTGTGGAACTCCATAACTAACCTTAGTCTGTGAAGAAGATTCCCCATTTACATGAACAAATTGTAATCTATTAGATACATATGATTCAAACCACCTCAGCGCAGTGCCTTTAATACCTATGGCATGCTCTAATCTCTGTAATAAAATTTTATGGTCAACAGTATCAAAAGCTGCACTGAGGTCTAACAGGACGAGCACAGAGATGAGTCCACTGTCTGAGGACATAAGAAGATCTTTTGTAACCTTCACTAATGCTGTTTCTGTACTATGATGAATTCTAAACCCTGACTGAAACTCTTCAAATAGACTATTCCTCTGCAGATGATCAGTTAGCTGTTTTACAACTACCCTTTCAAGACTTTTTGAGAGAAAAGGAAGGTTGGAGATTGGCCTATAATTAGATAAGATGTCTGGTTTAAAAAGCCATCACTTGACCCAGACATCACAATGAAAACACCAACAACAGATGACTATGAGCAACGTTCATGGACTCAACCAAACGTCAACCTTTTTGCTCTTCTGGACGTAAGACTTACATCATGAACTTTGTGGTGAAGGTGAGAGTGTCACCGCTCAGGCCTCGGTGTGTGCTCGCCAGCGGAGTGGCCACAGTGTTCTCAGCTCCAGCTCGAATCATTATGAAAAAAGAATGTTTGGTCGAGTCTGAAACACAGAACGACATTTAGATCAATCAGTACAAATATAAGTACAAGCCCAAAGAGACGTCGACTATGAACTGACACACCATACTACTAATGTTAGTAGTATAACACACCATACTACGTGTTTCACAACTGTGCAACACTTGAACCTGTTTTCACTTTTCAATTTGCCATTCCCTTCTTTTTGCCAGTTGGTCATGAAGTTAAAACCATTACAACAATAACTGTGCAAGTATTGTCAGGCACAAGATCAACAAATAGTCAATATTTGATCAGATATTCTTATCAATTGCCGATGACCTACAATAATTATGCATTTCTAAACATGAAAATGGTGAGTGTTTAATTTCACTACTATGGGGAGGTGATGGTCTAGTGGTTCAGCATTGGGCTTCACACTAAAGGATTCTCAGTTCAAACTGCAACCTGACCAGAAAAATCACTAAGGACCCTTGGCCCTTTACCCCTGAGTTGCTCCTGGTGTGTAGTGACGCCTTGTATGAAAGCACCCTGACACTGGTGTGTGTGTGTTTGTGTGACTGGGTGAATGTGAGACATCATTGTAAAGCACTTTGAGCTTCTGATGCAGATGGAAAAGCACAATATATAAACTATTCACGCCCCCCAGAGGGGGGAAGGTTTTAGTGGCTCTGTGTATGTTTGTGTTTCCACACTTGACAATACTCACAACAGAGTGTAACTGATGAACTGATCTTCATGAGCAGACCCAGCTGAGATTTTATATATATATTTTATGGAGTTTAAGTATCTCGGGGTCTTGTTCACGAGTGAGAGACGGATGGAGCGTGAGATCGATAGACGGATCGGTGCAGCATCTGCAGTGATGCGGTCGCTGTATCGGACCGTCGTGGTGAAGAGAGAGCTGAGTAGGGGGGCAAAGCTCTCGATTTACCGATCAATCTATGTTCCGATCCTCACCTATGGTCATGAGATTTGGCTCATGACCAAAATAATGAGATTGCGAGTACAAGTGGCCGAGATGAGTTTCCTCCGCAGGGTGGCTGGGAGCTCCCTTAGAGATAGGGAGAGGAGCTCGGAGTTGAGCCGCTGCTCCTCCACGTGGAAAGGAGTCAGTTGAGGTGGCTCACGTATCTTTTCCAGATGCCCCCTGGACGCCTCGCTGGAGAGGTGTTCCGGGCACGTCACATTGGGAGGAGGCCCAGGGGAAGACCCAAGACACGCTGGAGGGACTACATCTCTCGGCTGGCTTGGGAACGCTTTGGGTTTCCCCCGGAGGAGCTGGGGGAGGTGTGTGTGAATAAGGAGGTCTGGGCAGCTTTGCTTGAGCTGATGCCCCCGCGACCCGACTCCGCATAAAGAGGAAGAAAAATGAATGGACACACACACGCACGGACACACACACACACGCGCACACCCACACGCGCACGCGCACACACACGCGCACACACACGCGCACACACACACGCGCGCACACACGCGCGCACACACACGCGCGCACACACACAAATACGCACACACACACAAATACACACAGACATACACACACACACACACACACAGACATACACACACAAATACACACACACACACACACACAGACATACACACACAAATACACACACACACACAGACATACACACACAAATACACACACACACACAGACATACACACACAAATACACACACACACACACACGCACACACACACGTACACACACACACACAGACACACACAGACACACACACACACAGACACACACATACACACACGCACACACATACACACACGCACACACAGA